>NC_081562.1:81890788-81965135 GCF_022355385.1 Mustela nigripes | reverse complement strand
GAGAAGGGAGTTGGGGGAAATTGGAAGGGGAGATGAACCATGAGAGAATATGGACTCTAAAAAACAATCTGAGGGGTTTGAATTGGCGGGTGGGTGGGAGGTTGGGGTACCAGGTGGTGGGTATTATAGAGGGCACAGATTGCATGGAGCACTGGGTGTGGTGAAAAAATAATGAATACTGTTATGCCAAAAATAAATATAATAAAAAATAAATTTTAAAAAATTAGCATTAATAGGTATGTGCTTATTGTCATTTAGTTAATTGTTTTCTATATGTTTTTGTAGTTCTCTGTTTCTTTCTTCTTTTCTTTTCTTTTTTTTTTTTAAGACTTTATTTATTTATTTGAGAGAGAGAGTGAGAGCATGAGAGGAGAGAGGTCAGTCCCGATGTGGGACTTGATCCTGGGACTCCAGGATCATGACCTGAGCCAAAGGCAGTCGCTTAACCAACTGAGCCACCCAGGTGCCCCTCTTTCTTCTTTTCTTGCTCTCTTCCTTTATGGTTGGGTGATTTTCATTAGTGGTATCCCTATATTCCATTCTCTTTATCTTTTGTATATTTGCTATAGGTTTTTTCTTTGTAATTACCACAAGGATTCCACATAACAATTTATATCTCTAACAGTCTGTCTTAACTTGAAAATAACTTATGTTTGAGCCCATTCTAAAGCTCAACATTTTTACTCTCTCTCCATGCTTTATGTTTTTGATGACACATTTTACCTATTTTTAGCCATGTATCCCTTAATATTTGAAGTCAATTATTTTTACTATTTTTGTCTTTTAACCTTCATACTGGCTTTATAATTAACCCACTACCTTTGCTACTACCTTTACTGTTCCAGTGAGATTTATCCTTTCATATATACTCTTGTTACTAATTAGTGCTCCTTCTTTTCAACTTAAAGATGTCCCTTTAATATTTCTTGTACATATGGCTAAGTGGTGATCCACACCTTTAACTTTTGCTTGTCTGGAATAATTTTTATCCCTCCTTTAGTTCTGAATGATTACTTGACTAGGTAGAATATTCTTGGTTGGCTTTTTTTTCTTTCAGTACTTTGAATATATTGTGCCACCATCTTCTTGACTCCAAAGTGTGCACTGAAAAATCTGCTAGTTGTCTTACAGGTGTTCCTCTTGTATGTAAAAAACAAGTTGTTTTTCTCTTGCTGCCTTTAATATTTTTGTATTTAACTTTTGACACTTCAGTGTGTCTTGGCATGGTTATCTTTAAATTCATCCTGTTTGGTTTTCAGACTTCCAAATGACTACTTCCTTCCCCAAGTTTGGGATATTTTCAGCCATTATTTCTTCAAATAAGAATTCTGCTCCTTTCTCTCTCTCTCTCTATCTCTCTCTCTCTCTCTCCTCCATCTGGGAGCCCCAAGTTGCAAATATTAATCCATTTGATGTTGACCCATAATTCCTTTATACTATCTCCACTTTTTAAAAGTCCTTTGTTGTTGTTGTTGCTCTAAATGGGTGAGTTCCACTGCCTTGTCTTCAAATTGATTATCTTTTCTTCTGCTTCATCAAGTCTGCTATTGAATCCCATAGTGTATTTTTCAGACTCTTATTATATTTTTCAGCTCTGAAACTTATAACTGGTACTTTCTTATATTTTCCACCTCTTTGTTGAAGTTCTCACTCTGTTCATCCATTCTTCTCCCCAGTTCAGTATCTTTATGACCATTACTTGAGCTCTTTATAAGGTATTTTACTTATCTCCATTCATTAAGGCTTTTTTTTCTAAGACTTTATCTTGTTTTTTCATTTGGAACATATTTCTGTTCTTCATTTTGCTTGACTCTCTGTGTGTCAAGACACAAGAGCACAAACCATAAAATAGAAGACAGATAACATGAATGCATTCAAACAGAAAATATCGAAGCAAAAAAGATAGTATGAACAGTAAATATGCTAGTATTATATTTATATAATATAATATTATATTTATGCTAGTAAATAAATAAATAAACCCCAACTGGGAGAAAATATTTACAAAGCATAAAGCTGGCACTTGATTTGTATCCTGAATAAAGCATTTTTATATATCAAAGAAAAAGAAAAAATTTTTAAAAATAACTAGATTTAAAAATGAACAAAGAGGGGTGCCTGGCGGGCTCAGTGGGTTAAAACCCCTGCCTTCGGCTCAGGTCATGGTGCCAGGGTCCTGGGATTGAACTCTAAATCGGACTCTGCTCAGCAGGGAGCCAGTTTCCCCCCCCCCCTCTCTGCCTGCCTCTCTCCCTACCTGTGATATCTCTCTGTCAAATAAATAAATAAAATCTTTTTTTAAAAAAATGAACAAAGAGTATGAGCAGACAGTTTTATAAGATCTGTGAACTAGCCATCAAGGAAATCCAAATTAAAACCTGACACCTTACAGATTAGAAGAAGTTTAAAAGTCTGACAATTCCAATTTCCATTGGCAATGATGTAGAAAGCTGAGTCTTATACTGTGTCGAAAAGGAGCATAAATCGGTATAACCACTTTGGAAAGTATACCATAGATAACAAAATTACACTTCTAAATATAATCTCTCTAAAGCAGTGATTTTGAAATGGTAGGTCTGAATACATGTGAAGTCAAGTTAGTAAACCACAACCAACTTTTTTTTTTTGTAATGAGGTAAGGCAAAATAAAAAGAATAATATATGTCATAGTGTGTTGGAAATAGTAAAAGTTTAGTTTTGTGAAACTTTTGTTTCAGTTACAAATATTCAGGTGGATGTATACTTATATATGTATGGATATTCTGGGCATGGTGTACAAAATTTATTTCTTATTAGAAGTCACGGTCAAAAATGTTTGAAAGCCATTGGCTCAGAACAGTGGTTTTCAAAATGTAGTCCAGAAATTCCTGAGGGTCCCTAAGATTCTTTCAGTAGAGCCACAAAGTCAAAACTATTTTTATAACAATACTACAATGTTATTTGCCCTTTTGACTTTCACAAGTATACGATGGAATTTTCTAGAGGCTGCATGACCAATGATATCAGACTTGAGTAAAGCAGGAGTAGATATGAACATCCAGCTGCCTTCTATTATGAAGATTTATAAAAATATAAAGTAATGTTACTCTTCACATTAATTTTTTCTTACTTTTGTAAAATGTAGTTATTCCATAATATACTTTATACTATTTTATTTTTATTAAAATAATTGTTATTTATGCTAACATATAATGTGTTTATCACATTATTTTAAGTGGACTAATAAAGGGTATTTAAATTTATCAGGTTTAATTTACAACATAATAAATACTAATAGACATAACTCACATAAAGAAAGATCTTTGGGGTCCTTAATAACTTTTAGGAGTGTAACGGACCCTGAAACCAAAAAGTTTAGGAAATGCTAGCTTCGAGAAATTCTCCCACATGATCCCCAGATGACAATTATGGGAATGTTCATTGGCACACTGTAATAGAAAATAAAAATAAAAAAGAGAAAGGAATCGGGAGGGAGACAAACTATCAGAGACTCTTAATCTCACAAAACAAACTGAGGATTGCAGGGGTGGGGGAGAGGGGCCAGGAGAGGGTGGTGGTATTATGGACATTGGTGAGGGTATGTGCTTTGTTGAGTGCTGTGAAGTGTGTAAACCTGGCGATTCACAGACCTGTACCCCTGGGGATAAAAATATATGTTTATAAAAAATAAAAAATTAATTAAAAAAAAGAGAAAGGAAAGGTGGAAAAAAGAGGAGGGAGGGATAAATGGATGAAAAGGGAAAAAGACAAATGAAACGGAAAAAAGAGAGAAGAAACAATTTAGATATCCATTTATAGAGAAGTGGGTAATTTTATTAATTTTGATACAGTCATAGAGTGGAAGATGATACAAAATTAAAAGTGAACTAGAGCTACATAATTACCCAAATATAATGTTGAAAAGAAGAAAGCAAATTTTAGAAGGACATACACAAGGATACCACCATTTACATAAAGTTTGAAGATACTCAAAATAGTACTATATGTTTTTCATATGTATATAAAAATGGAAATTATAAGTAAGTATAAAGTCATGCAGGAGAAGATGAACATTTTATTCAAGATGGTGATTCCTGGAGTGGTGGTGATCTCAGGGGAGTAGTTGAAAGTGATAAGAGATTGGTGAGCCTTCACCATATTTATAAAGTTTTGTTTCTTAAGCTGAACAGTATGTCCTGGATGCTTATTATTTCATTCTCTATACATTATAGATTTCTTAAGCATTTCAAAAAGGACTGAATTTGTATTAGCTTTGTGCTATATGACTACACTCCCCCCAGTTTCTTGGGTTCTAGTAACTATTTAGCTTTATACTATGCCACCTATGAAAACTGAAGAACTGTAGAGCCAGTGGCAAAAAGAAAAGGAAATTGTCTGTCTACCTATGTACCATCACTGTACTTGGTAGTTTTTTCCTTATTTAATTTTCATAGTATTCCATAATTTTCACCAGAATCATAAGGTACTGTACTGATTTTAATAATGGTAGAAAGAGGAGTACCTGGAGTGGGGGGTTCTCAATCAGTTAAGTGTCTGAGTATTGGTTTCAGTTCATGTCATGATCTCAGGGTGGTGGAATCAAGGCCAGCACTGCACTTCAGCTCCTGCGCTCAGCAGGAACCCTGTTGGTGCTTCTCTCTGCCTCCCTCTGCCCCTCTCTCCATCTCTCTTGCTCTCTAAAAATAAATAAATAAATCTTTTTTTCAAAAGAATCTTAAGAAAAAAAAAAGAATGGGTAGAAAGACTTTCAAGTTGAATCAACCCCTCAAAGTTGTATGCAATCATAACACAACTGAAATGTTCAGGTCATACAAGGTGTTAATGGTAGGTCTCCATGAAATTGATTTTTTAAAGTTGCCCCAGCATACACAGACCTGTGGCTTATTTTTTCCACAATCTATGGGACTGATTTCAGGTATTTTGACACTTCAGAAAATGCGTTTATTTTCTTTCTGCTAAGTTGGGACAACTTGCTCCTCTCCATCTCTATGATATAATTATAAAAGAAATGTTGAGGCATGTATTACACCACTATAAACAAAAGGGCCACATCCAGAATGGGGGATAAAGAATTTAATCCCCCGGGGCGCCTGGGTGGCTCAGTGGGTTAAAGCCTCTGCCTTCGGCTCGGGTCGTGATCCCAGCATCCTGGGATCGAGCCCCACATCCGGTTCTCTGCTCGGCGGGGAGCCTGCTTCCTCCTCTCTGTCTGCCTGCCTCTCTGCTTACTTGTGGTCTCTGTCTGTCAAGTAAATAAATAAAATCTTTTAAAAAAAAAAAAAAAAAAAGAATTTAATCCCCCAAACTGGTAATTGTCAAAATTGGAGATGTGACATTTTTCCCAAGGCAAAATCTCTTAAAAATAAGAAGGAGCAGACAAACCATGAGAAACTATGGACTCTGAGAAACAGAGGGCTTTGTGCAGGTGGGGGGTAGGTGAACCTGATGGTGGGTATTAAGGAGGGCACGTATTGCATGGAACACTGGGTGTGGTGCATAAACAATGAATCTTAGAACACTGAAAAAATACAATTTAAAAAAAAAGTAAGAAGGAGCACCAAAAAAAAAAAAAAAAGCAAATGATAGTCATATGTATTCATATTTCCTATGCTAAACAAAAAAAACGCACACCAAAATCATGAGATATTTTGTTTTGTCTATCAAATTAGCAAAGACTGTTTTACAGGACATATTCCATGCAATAATAATGAAACAATACCTACAGTGTAAATTAATACATTCTTTAAAAGGAACAGAAATACATATTACATACCATTGCATACAATATATATATACAAGATATACATGTATACATCCATGTATACAATTATACATCTATATGAATTGTGTTATATAATATATGCAATATTTCCCAGTGGTTCTTTACAAAGCCAAGGGTAGGCACACGGTCCACTGCCAGATAGAACACTAGCACTGCAGAGCGTGATAAGCATTTGGTGACAGATATTTTCCTAGTCTAATGTGATTGGAAAATGCTGGGTTAAACAAACTTAAACAGATTTTCTTTAATAAGCTAATGTACATAATGAACCTCTAAAAGATGACCTTTTACATGCAGCAGTACCCAAACTTCTTTAGTTATGATACCCTCCTTTCAAGGAAATTCCCTTGTGAATAATTTCTCCAGAACACTGTCTGGGAAATGATCCATTTCACCTTCCTACTGTGTTCCACATCTCAATAATCTCATCTCTGGAATCATACAGGGAATTGGCACATTGTGTAGCATACAATTGACAGGGTTCTGGTCATATACTGATGCTCTCTTATTACAAATAATTAAAATAATTTAGGATTTTGTTGATATTCTCTGAAATAAGACATCACTCTTTACAATGAAAACTTCTGTCCTCAAGCTCTCCTCACTTACTGTGTCTCTTAATAGGGAGACTTCTCTGCTGTGGAAACCATCGCAGAGAAGATACACAAGTAGGAAAGTTAGAGCTTTTCCCACTTTATCAGCAAAACACAGAAATGTCTCTAGAAATTTTTTTGAGGGGTGCCCGGGTGACTCAGTGGGTTAAGCCTCTGCCTTCAGCTAAGGTCCTGATCTCAGGGTCCTGGGATCGAGCCCCGCATCGAGCTCTCTGCTCAGCAGGGAGCCTGCTTCCCCTCTCTCTCTGCCTGCCTCTCTGCCTACTTGTGATCTCTGTCTGTCAAATAAATAAAATCTTTAAAAAAAAGAAACTTTTTTGACACAATTCCTATAATTCTTCATTGAAAATATTAAGTGCCCAAAAGAGAAGAATTGACTTTTCGAAAATCCACTCATGGATTAGCTCCTGGCCTACGCCATTAGAGTTGCCTGTCTCAGTAGATTAGCTGTTAGCATTGTTGCTCAAGGGAGTAGAGCAGGGGAGCTGGGAGGGTTGTGAGTGGTGGCTGTGTCAGCTGTTGTATATGGCACTGAGCTTGTGCACCTACCCAGAGCTTTTTGAAGAAACATAGTCCCATCCAGAATATTTCTAGTCACTTGAATATTGGTGAAGACCTATACATTGCTCTTTAGCTTTGGCAAAAATGCCCAAGCGATACTAGGTCATCTTTCTTTTGCACTGTTACAGAATGCTCATTTCCACTCTTCTGGAATTGAAGCAATCTTGGAAAGAGTAGAAGGAATTTTTTATTCCTCCTCTTCTCTGTACCCCCCAGCCAAGCTTTCTATCTCCCCCGCTCCACCCCCAGCAGAGGAGTCCCCAACCTCCTCTATCCTTGATGCTTTCTACCCTGCCAGCCCAGATGACCTGAACTTTCCATTTGGAAAACTATTATGTCCAAGCCCTTCACTGTGGCGACCCACTCTTTGCCTTCTTCTTCTTTTCTAGCCAACTTAATTACTTGTCTTCCTTCCCTCTCTCCATCTAGATCTCAAAGTAAAATCCCATTCTTGGCTTATGATTTGTGCCCTTTATCATGGTCAGGGTGAAATTCCCACCAGTCCTCCTTGACCTCCTGGTCTCAATTTCTGAGCCCAGACAGACCTGGGCTCAGACTCCAATTCAGCTGCTGTATGGACTTGGCCTCTGAATCCCTCATCTGTACAACAGACATTTCTCTAGATACTTTCCAGGGCCTGGGGAGAAATAAATGTAGGCAGAGTGCCTGATACTTAATTGGAGCTAACGAAATGGAATCTATTATTATTGTTGATACTTTAATGATCATCACTTCCATCTGCCAGTGACTCCTTCTCCTGGACTTCCCCTCATTGTGCTCTGATCACCACCCTCTCCCTTCTCTGTGAGGGGTATCAGGGCACTGATCCGTACCCGAACTGCTGTTGCTTTTGGCCAAAGGCAATCAGTTACTAAAGAGACCTTCTCTTCTTCCCATCCGCTTGACCTGTGGGTCACATTATTTTGCCGAAAAGCAACTACAACTAAATGAGAGTGGGAGACCTATGCATAATCCAACCAACCACTACCTCTCCGGACCAAAGTGAAAATGTGGAGACTTTGGCCACAACCAGGAGTGAGGACTACTAGCTGTGTCAGTTAGTTCAAGAGCGAAGCCCCAAACCAGCTCTCTCCACAGCAAGAGACTTCCCGTGTATTTTGCCGTAGCCGCTGGCTCCAGACCACCCCTCCAGAGAATGTGGAGAACTAGCTGTTTGGCCCAAAATTTGCTAAGCGGAGGAACCTCACCCTCACTAACATGAGGCCCTGGTCCAGTTCTCTAGAGAGAGCTCAGCGGCCGCCTGCAGTCCACAGCTCCTCCAATAAACAGCCACCTCGCTTGCCAGCACTGAGAGAAAAACCAGGCCCCTGGGGCTCTGGGCCAGAGGAATTTAGAAAAAGCCTTCTCTCTGTTGGGTCAGCCATTTCCCTGAGCCCTGAGGACCTCCCCCACCCGCTTTCTCTGCCCTCCCCAGGGGTCACAGCTCTGAACAAGCCCACCCTCTCTGACTCAGCCCCCCTGCCCACCCCAACCTGGCTCCCATTGGTACTCCTGGGCTTTTACTTGCTCTTCCTTGCTCATGGAAAAAGCCAGAACAGCCCCCACCCCCACTCCCATTCTGACCTACTACCTTGGAAGGCACAGATGCAGAGAGGTTTTTTTCACTGAGCAACTCTCTTGACCCCAGCCACATTTAGGGAGAGAGGAGGAGGGACCCCCAGGTTTCAGGTCTTTCCAATTTCTCCGTGGTCAAGCTCAAGGAGCAAAACTGCTAGTAGTAGGGTCTGCACCTCTCAGACAAGCTGTTCCAACTCTTTTCTAGAAAACCTGTTCTGCTTGCTGCCTGACAGACAGCTCTCACCTTCCCCGTGATCTTAACCACAGAGGCCACCACTGATTGGATCATGGGTGAATAGCTGAGCCAAAAAGGAGCCAACAGATTGGGTGGGCAATGGCCCAGGACTCAGGTGGTCCGCCTCAAACGAATGAAGTGGGCCGGTCCAATTTCTCTCCTAGATGGCGCATTCGAATACACAAGCCAGTCACAATCCATGGTGACGGGGAAGCCACAGGAGCCACAGAAAAGATGAGTAAGCAAAGGAATCTGGCCAAGACAGAAGAAGAGGGAGCCGAAGTGTGGGCAAAAGCCCTGACCAGAAGGCCACGTCTACACCCTGTCGTGTGCCCCAGCCCCAGCAACACCTGTGAGCTGGCCTTCACCTTTCATATGTGTCCTGTGAGATTCTTCTATAAACTCTCATTCACACCCTTTCTGACTGGAACCAGCTCGAACAGGCTTTGTTTCTTTGCAACCAAAAGAATCTTGACAGAAACAGTCTCCTCCAAATAGACGCCGCGGTCTAAAACGATCTCTCCAGACATGCTGCATTACCATGGGAGTCTCCTGTTAGCTTGTCTGTAACAGTAGAGAACATAGCCATTATGTCCTGAACACTCTCTTTCATGCCAGGCCGTGTGCTAAGAGCTTCACGCCCATTGTCTCGCTTCTTCTCATTTCAGCCCTATGATGTAATATTATTATCCCTGTTTCACATGTAGGAAAACCGACACCTTGAGAGGTGAAGTAAATTACCCAAGGTCATGCACTTTTCCAGGGGCCCACCCAGCATCTAAGTCTAGTGGAGGTGATTCCAAGTCTGTACTACGCATCCCCAGGATTTGTCTCTGGTATGATCTGACAAGGCAGGATGAAGCCATGTCACTGCTACCTGCCGGCGTGCGCTCTCAGGCCTCCAGAGGCTCTCCTGAGAGTGATCGGTATCCCAGCACCACGAACCGACAGGGATGTCCAAAGTGCCATTGAGAATTGTGGAAGCAACCACAGATACTGCTCTCCACTCCCAGTACCCCATGGGTGGGTCCCCAAGGACATCAGACAGGTCCAGGCCTCATCCCCTGCTCGCTGCGGGCTTTTGAAAGGGAATGTGGGGGTGCCTGGGTGGCTTGTTCTGGTTAAGTTTGGGGGGACTCTTGATTTTGGCTCAGGTCACAAATCTCACGATTCTGTCCCCTTGCCCCTCCCCCCCCTGATACCAACCCCCCCCCCCCCCCCCCCCCCCCCCCCCCCCCCTGCCAACACCCCCCCCCCCCCCCCCGCCACTCCTACTGGCGCTCTCAAATAAATAAATAAAATTTTTAAAAGAAAAAAAAAGGAAGGAAGGAACTGTGGAATTAAAAGCGTGTTAGGAAAGGCAGCTACACCTGCAAAATCACCTACAGCAGGGATGACCCTCTGAAGAACAATTTCAAATACACTGAACAATAGATCCATCTGATTTCTTTTTAATCCTCCCTCAACATATCCCCTTGTTGACCCTAAACATTGTTTAAAATTAACATTTTCTCAGATAATTTCCCAGGGATGGTTTTTATTGTTAGACTCCTTTCATCAGTATACAACCCAGGAAGCTTGTCCATTTGGGCAGGAAAAGACAAAAATGAAGACAGGTTGATGCTTTCATGAAGTATGGACGGCAGCTTAATATTCACTAAGGGGCTCAAGCCCCAGTTCTGACCAACCACTCTTGATTATCCTCCAGACTACCTTCAAGAGTCATAGAAATCATACTAGATGAAAAAGTTTTATTCAAAAACACATTTACCTTCTCAGGGCAGAGAAGTGAACGCTCCTATGGGAAGGAAGGAGATGATAAAGGCAGATAGTCATTAAATGTGCCCTCGAACTTGCTGGGGGGGTTTTAAACTAGATCTGTAATTACAAGGCTACTAAAGATGTGAGGAATATAGTTAAGGTTTCGTCAGCACTTTTATTGTAATACTTAGTGAGATTAGTCATTTTAGTGTTGCCTCTCTATGCCAAAAATGGAAGTCAGCTGTGTGTGCTCCAAAAACTGTTTTTTAAAGGATAGTTGTGTGTATCAAGTGTATTTTGCCACTGAGGAAACATATCTGAAAGCTTTTGCATTTCAGCCGGTCATGTCAAAATGAAGTAAGGAGGAATGATGGCTTTAGCTATTGCTCCTAGATAACGACAAGAAGCCTCTAGGATGCAGACAAGCCACGAAGGGATAATAGGGAGTATCAGGTCCACAGATACCCCAATCCCCATCTCCTGCAAAGAGGTCCTCCTGATGGCACCAATCGGTCTCGAAGTTCATTCCCTGAGCTAGAGAGCCCTTCAGAAGTGTTGAGAGGCAGCTGTGTGAGGGCTTCATGACCTAGATCAAGACCAGCCTGTCACCCAAGGACAGAAAGCCAGATTCTTTTGTAAGACTGCGCCTCTTAGTGAATCAGATCTAAATCCAGGAGTTGTGACTGGCCTGGACGTATTCATCTTCCCAAGTATAAACCTCGAGAATTTGTTTCCACTAGTACATTAAATATTTATAATCTCACACACCAACAAGTTTGAAAACTTACATTTTAAACAAAGCTCATGTTTATTATTTATTCTTAGTTCCATCTTGTCAAGTTTCTCCAAGAGAGGTAATATTTCTTTATCTCTCTTCTGTGAATGCTTTGAAGATGGTCATATTCTTTATTCCAGAGGCCCGCAGGTATTTTGTTCCTCAATTCAGTTGGTGACCTAATGGGAAATCCAATGTGTGGCTTTATAGAAGGGGTTTAAAAAATCCATAAAACACCCAGACTCTTTTTTTTTTTTCCTTCTTAGCATATATTACTTTGTTTGGGATTTTGTTGTTGTCGTAAGGCCTTGACTTTTTTTTTTTTTTTTAGGCCCTGACTTTTAATAATGTTACACTCTAGTTAGTGAGATAAGAACTAAAGACATAAAACTATTAAATTATGAACATAAATCAGCATGCTAAAGCAGCTGTTGGCACAGACAGGGATGTGCAGCTCAGATCCCCCCTTCCAGATCCTTCTCTTCCAGAGAGTCCAGAAAGGACTCTCCGCCCGGCTGCAAGGACTGGGTGAGCTGGCAGCCTCCAAGGTAGCTCACTCCATTTTCAAGCCAAGGTCATACTCCTCTTAGGAGGCACCCCAGACAACTGAGCAGCCCAGTAGTACAGGGCCTGGCCATTTCCATCCAATGTGTAGCCTACCAGCTGGTCTTCTTTGTTCCCAGAGGCACCATTAGGCTGGCCGGCTCTTTGTCAGGTGAGCGCGCTGGGTGATGGCTCCCTGTGCCTGATCCCACCTCCCCTTCTTTTCCTTTCACAGAGACCCCTCCTCAATAAACTTTTGCCATGCTAACTATGTCTCAGAGACATAACCTAGCCTGCAACAATGTCGAAGTGTTAACAGAAATCAAGAAAGGATTGGGACTAGGACCCTGTGTGTGTGTGTGTGTGTGTGAGTGTGTGTGGAAGCGTTAGAAGGGATATTAAAGTTCTCTTAGGGGACTGTGATGAGTCATGAACTTTGAGCTTCACTGCCTTGAAAGGTACCTGCACTTGGAAAGCCTGGGAAGATTGGGAAGATTGGGAACCAGTGATGAGAGACCTGGGCAGACCAATCCAGTGTAGGCCAAGGCAGAAGGGCACCCAGAAGTCAGCCCTCCCCCACTCCACTATTGAGGAGACCCGTTGCAGAGATGCAGTGGGGGAACATGCCTGTCTTGCTTTTAGAAAAGCTCAACTGCAGTCCTAGCGCAATGTTTGATGGACCGTGTGACACTGGGTGGAACACTTCACTTCCCTAGATCTCCCTTGTCCCCTGGGGATGATACTGATTCTCCTGGCCAATCCTACAGAGCAGTTATGCAGGATCAAGAGAGACAGTGAAAGCATTTTGTTGACTGAATGGCCCTAGGAAAACACAAGGTATTATTACTGTGTCACTTCTGAAAGGTTAGGAGCAAGCCTGTGTAATGGAGGCATGACGATCTGTACCACCCTGGAGGGGTGGTCAGCTCCCCCACTTCCTAGCACTACTCCAAGTCTCAATGTATATTTCGCTTATCTGAACTTAACTTACACTGAACTTATTTAGCACATCCCTACTTTGTCAAATGTATATCCATTGATCATTTTATTATTTTCTTCCTGGTATGTTTATAATTTAATCTGGTGATCCTGGCACAAAATATATACTCCATAAATATTTGTTGAGTTGAATTGAACTGACCCTTTCATTTTTTTCTCTTGGTCTCTAAATGCTCTGTGACAGCTTTCACAAACTGATTTTTTATGATACTATACCATCCTGTTCTTTATATCAGAGTGAATGATTTAGACCCTAGCTGTTAAATAACATGTTAGCTACTCCCTTCACTAGGAGATAATGATGAATTCAGTGTCAATTTATCAGGGCTGCGTGAAAATAAATGTTCCCGGGCTTTAGCTTATCTTCCATGAATTTTATCCTGAAAAAGTGCCTCTGCTGTCCAGAATATTCAATTTCAGTGGGGAAGAAAGCCACAGAGACAAGTGGTATGGTAGTAAAATTGCAAGGTACTGTAATGGCATCGGGGAAGGAAAATTAGCTGCCTTGGGGGGGGGGGGTGCATATTGGCTGTAATTAAGAGTAGAGACTCTGGAGCCAAGCAAGTACTGGGGTTTGAATCCTAATTCCTCCTTTGAGAGTTTGTGTTCCTTAATTTTTCCACATCTCTTGTTCCTCATCTGCAAAATGGGAATAACTGTAGCACCTATAATGTAGGTCTGATGTGAGGTTTTAAGTAGGACAGTGTTAGGAATATAGGCAGTGTTTAAACTGGTGAGTAACTTTATTTCAGGAAACAAACTGAGAGTTGCTGGGAAGGAGGGGGATGGGACGGATAGGGTGGTTGGGTTATGGGCTTTGGGGACGGTATGTGCTATGGTGAGTGCTGTGAACTGTGTAAGACTGATGATTCACTGTACTCCTGGGGCAAATAATACATTATATGTTAATTTAAAAAAATAAACAAACTGAAAAAAAAGTTGCTTAGAATTTAAAGGAATTTCTTTTGATATATAGCCTTAAAAATAAGTGTCTGCTAGACACGGTAGATATTGCCATTTACTCTGGTTTGCTTTAGTTTTGCTTTTTCTTACTCAGAATCCCTTCCCTCAATTTCTTCTGATAATAACTCCCACATCGTTGGGGGAAGCACTCTCCTCACCTCCACTTAGCCTTGGTGGAACTGCCAAACCCAGTGACTATGGCCCCAGCCGCAGAGTAAGGCGACAGTCCAGATGGGTTACATCATGGTATTCATCCTCTTGGCCTGGGAGACTGACCCCGGAATATGGACACACCCCAAGCGGGGTAAACTGAGATAACTTATAGATGGATACTGCAGGAGTGGAGATGCCATCTTCCTCAGTAGGGTCAGGGCCTGAGTTGGTGTAAACATAGAGCTACCTGCTGTCAAATTCCTCCTTTTCCTCACCACAGCGGGGTAATGAGATTGAATTACAAAAGAAGCAAAGCTGAGGGAGGGAGAAAGGAGAAGAGATAGAAGGAGAGGGAGAGACAGGGGAGGGCAGGAAGGAGAGAGAAGAAGAGAAAGAAGGAGGAAGAGGAGGAGGAACAGAGAAGAAAGTAGGATTAAAGAGGGAAAGAGAAGAGGTTTTATATATATATAGAGAGAGAGAGAGAGAAAGAGAGAGACAGACAGACAGAGGGAGGGTTGAGAGAAGGAAGAAGAGAAAGAAGATAACACAGAGGAGAAGGGGGAGAAAAGAGGATGGGGCTTGGAGAGAGATGGGCAGAAGAGGAAAGAGAGGGAAAGAGAAGTAGAGATTCATAAGGACAACGGTACAAATACACTATAGACAAAGTGAAATGCCTTCACATTACCATATTGGCTTACTTGTTAAGCTACCAAAGAATTTTTGAGAAAGTACATTTTGTGACTGAGAAAATAACATACTTTTCTAGACTAGAGAGTACAAATAATTATAGAGTAACTTTAGGATCATAACCTTGAAAACTTTTGAAACACTATGTCAGACAATGCAACATTACTATTTTTCCATCTTATACAACTAGGTTATTAAGATTCCTTAGTCAGAAATTACATCTGTATTCCCTTCAGTGCCTTGAACGTAGCACTCAATAAATGTCTGTTAAATTAATGTGGGATGGACAGAATGAACACACTGAAATTTAGAGACTCTCAGATTGCATCCTCAAGGCTACAGCTAAGACCCCATAATAAAGTGAGAAGTAACATTTGTCTGTGGCTTACTCAGCCTCCTCTTTATGGATACTTTTATCCCTTTTGGCACCTGCCCCACCCCCCAATGCTCTTCCCACTTCCCATATCATAAAACCTGCCTTCAAAGGACAATCCAACATTCGCGCTATAAGAGTTGTAAATAGCCAGTAGAACTTAATGGTCTCTTCTTCACGGGCCCTCCTAAGGGCACTTGAAGAAGACACAAAGAAAGAAAAGCTTTAAAATTCACAAAAATTAAATGTTTCGTTCTGGAAGTTCTAGCCTAAGTGAGCCAGTGCTAGAAGCATTTGGGATGATGGCACAGGAAGACATGGACCTCCTGGGACTCCATGGTCATACGAGTTGCCTGGATAACAGTGGCACGGAATCAGGGTTCAGACTCAGAATTCCTGAAATCCTGACCACTGGGCCCCAGAGAGAAACCCATCTGTTTGAGTCTGATTTCATTTGTTTATGCTTTGCATTTTTCCTTGTAGGAAAATACATAATTATTTTGGCCACGCTGTGCCCACTGAAATCACGGAATGTTTTCCAATGCTTTTAATGTCCACCCTGAAAACAACACACTCATTACTATTCCACAACTCCGGAGTGTTTCTCAGAATCTATAAACAAAACTTTCCTATTAATAAATGAACACATACAGAGAGAAACAAAAAGGAGGGGGCAACTAAAAATGCTCAATATTGATCAATTTACACCTCACTATAGAATGCTTTTACTCTGCTTCTTCCCCAATTTACTGATGAAGAAAAGCACAGCTTTCTCAAGGAATTAT
Source organism: Mustela nigripes (assembly GCF_022355385.1). Taxonomy (NCBI): domain Eukaryota; kingdom Metazoa; phylum Chordata; class Mammalia; order Carnivora; family Mustelidae; genus Mustela; species Mustela nigripes. Next base: position 81,949,326 of record NC_081562.1, on the reverse strand, counting down.
CAGGCATTTTCTGCATTAAATCCAATGTTCATCTGATGAGGTTGCCAAAACCATGCCCAGTACAGTTGGAAAAAAGTACCATGATTGATTATCATCTGCCATGGATGCAAAAAGAGAAAATGGTAGATCACATGCCCTCAACTGTATTTGTCCCTGGACATTCATTCACTCTTCTCCAAGGAACTGAACCCAGATTTCTCCTGGATAAACAACTCCTCCTTCCAAGCTAGCCCATATACTTCATATAAGATCAGGTCTAAGATAATCAGCATTTCCTATTCTCTGCATCATAATTATAGGTTTAGGGTGGTTTAATGATTCAGTTAGAGCCAATGAGACTTTCAGCAGAGGTTATCACAACAGTGACTTTTTTCCTGCAGCATTTCAGCTCGGAAAGCTTTTATATTTCATAGTAACTTACAATCATGAAAGAAGGATGGAATCAACCCGGAGGAAGTAGGACCCAAATCCACTGCCTGAGAAAGGAATCAACTGAGATGAAGTGGTACCAAAATTGACATGAGCAACTCTCTTTGGCCTCATCTTGGCCCCTATAAAAATCCAGGCCTGAAGCTATAGTTTTGCTTTGCTTAAGCTAGTTTGAGTTAAATGTGCCATTATTTGCAACAGAAGAATCTTAATTGACATAGCTGTCAAGGCTACTACCTCCCTCAGCTATAACCTTTGACTCACAATTAGTTAGTTTAAAATTAATTTACCATAAAGAAGATATCGAATAAAAATTGAGGGTTAAGATTTGGGAGTACAGTTTCAGAGGGCTTTTTCATAATTCTGGGGTCTCACATGCCAGAGAACTTCCAAACACTCCATACCAAAGAAATACAAGCTTCAAGAAGAAATCAGACTTTATCTCCAATCTATCCTACTGGTCGTCCTCACTCCACTCTGAGAATTAAGAAGTGACTAGACAGCATGAGAAGGAATTCCTAGAATTTGAGCACATTCTTCTGCCAAAGACCATGATATAATCAATGAATACTTACTGAGCACCTGCCACTTGTAGGCCCTAGTCAAGGAACTGAATCTAAGAGATGAAGATAAAATATAATCTCGGACATCAGGAAGTCTGTGAGGTAGCACAGGACACTAACCCTACCTGATCAGCATTCCAGCCATACCTGATCCAGCTCTGTGAGATCTCATGTGTCTAGATAATTAATGAACTTTCCACACACAAAGAGATGGAGAGCATGCACAAGAGGTTTTTTGTTTGTTTGTTTGTTTTTCTCATAATACCTCATTTGAGCACGCAGGGCACTCTGTAAAGAAAGAGAAGTCTCCTTGATTAGCAGCACCAGGAATTTGCCTTGCAAAAGAACCATTTCCCTGGCTGGTTTAGGTTTTCTTCAGTCTCCCAATGCAGGACCTGAACTCATGACCCCGAGATCAAGATCGGAGCTGAGATCAAGAGTCTGTTGCTTAACCGACTGAGCCACTTGGGTACCCCAATAAATATGCTTCTAAGTGCAGTTCTCCAAGTGGAAAATGCCCTCTGTTGCCTCTGGGATTTTGCACCCTCTGGCTGAAATGATCTTTCATTGCCTTCTGTCTATCTTTTCTACCAACTCCACATTCCTTCAGCTTCCTACTTTTTTCCTGCATTTTAGCTTGCGTGTTTATTCACTACATATATGTTATTTACTATTTCCTGATCATCACATCACTATGTCAATGACCTTGTGGTAAGCATATGACAAGAGTGTTGAGATGCGAAGATAACGTTCCTTGAACTTAATTACCTGGCATTGCAACAATTTCTCCTACAACTATGTTAACTGCAGCTCTGGAGCATGCAAGAAACCACCTGAATTTTGATTACCTCTGTGTGTGTGTGTGTGTGTGTGTGTGTGTGTGTGTGTGTGTGTGACATAAAACTTAGAGGCTGTAATTTCTAAATTCAGCACCTCTCATGGTGTGGTAAGTCCCACGCACACTTGCTCTCAGGAACCTGCCCACTGTGGTCCATGGGCCAGGTCTGTGCCATGATCCTGCCTCTCACACCCCAGCTCTTACATCTGAGGTGGACTGATCCACACTGACCCAACAAGCCTCCTTCTCTCAAGAATTAGGAATCCAGTGCTACTCTAGTGTCCCAAGAAATGAGTCCATTTGAGATGATCTGTAAGTTCCACAGCACCTCACTGGGAGCTCGCCAAGGCCACCTGTTCAATTCCTCCTCAGGGCCTATGGGAATCCTCAGAATCAATTACACGAATTCTCTCTTCTTAAAATCACTGTCTGTGACTTTTCATGAGAAGTACCTTTCTAATTCATGCAGCAACAATGTTACTAAAAACTATCAGTATATTTTCCTTATTGGTTTGGGCTTCTCAATGGCTACATTCACTCTTATTGAAGGCACTTCATTCCATGAGCTATAGAATGCCTTATTAGATAAAAGGGAAATCTTTGATTGAGTTTTGTTAGAAGTCTAAACTTCAAGAAGATACATCTTCTAAGAAAATCTTTCTTAACCATTATTAAAATCTTATATCCTGAACCCTCACTTTAGTGGTCTCCTCAGAGCCCACGCAATGGGATCCAATGTAAGCCTAAAAGAAGACAGTGCCCTGAAAGTTCTAGAGAATCTCCCATGTCAGTGACTCAATCCTTCCTATATGCTCCTTATCCTGTCCTAAGTGAAAAGACTATGGTGTAGTTCATCAGTTTCTTTCAGCAATGACCAGGCATATTTTGAATACTGACCCTTTTCTCAGAGTCCTTTCTATATTGAAACCATTAAAGAAAACTCAATTTTATAATTTGAAGCTGGCATTGAAATGCACAATTATCAGCTAGTAAGTAATATCTGTAAGTTCTGAAGGAGTAATGGGTCTCTATTAAGTCATAATTCTACTGTATGTGTTGCTATTTGTATAATTTTATGCATTTTATGTTAAATGATCTTTTAAGTGTCCTTGAAGCTGACCTTTTTGCCTCATACACAAAAGCTATAATTAGTTGAAGAAGAGAAATTCAAATTCCAGATGTCTGAGTATTTTATTTTTAAAACAGACACCCTCCCCCCCTAACACACAATCTCCTATTTCTTTTTAGTGAATATGCACATAAGAAGGTGTTAAGTTTATTAGATGGTTTCTTTGATAATTTAGGTTTGGGTTCAAAAATGCCTCCGACTCTTAGAAAATTATCAAATTATAGGGCAGCGAAAAGCAGAAAAGTAACTTTAACTCAAAGGTTTTGCCTGTTAGCAGTGGTGCCCAACGTATTGGAGACACTGTTCTGCACATGGTGAAGGACGTGAGGAACGTCTTACCACTAGTGCCCAGTACTTGTCCAGCCCCTACTGAGCCCACCTGGCAGCAGTCTCCATGACTTCTAGAGCAAATGAACTCTGCACACTACCCCCACAGGATTAGCAGTAGAATCTACAAGTGGCCAAATTTCATCAAAATCTTGGTAGATAAAAATGGATCTCTTTCCGGGTTCTCTGTCGGAAGACCATGGAGAAGAAATTTGCCATAAACTTCCCCAAAATGAGGCTGCTCTTTCCACTAGGAGAGATCTTTAATGCCCCGAACTTTTGAAACATTAACTATTCGCTCAAGTTTTGGGAAATCGATGTCACCAAAAAGTCCCAGCAAATCTGGGTCTCCTTCAGAGAATTGTGATCCTGGCTGAACACCATGATTTACATTCCATCTTCAAAGTGAGATAATGCAAGAATGCCAAAAATTCAACAGAGCCTTCTCAAGTAACAATCTCGTCCTTGAGGGAGCATTGGGATTTTGAGTTGTGGAATTTTCCACTCATTTATCCTTTCATTTTCCAATTTCTTTGCCTTCAAGTGTCCACTGGCTCCTCTCAGTCACAGCTGTACAAATCACAGGACTCTCACCGGCATGAGACATATATATTATTCATCTATCTAGTTTCATCTAAAGGAAATCCAATAAAGACAAAATTTTACTTTCCAGTGAAATATCCAAAGCTGCTTTTTCCCCACAAGAAACTGGGCCGAAAACTCCATCCATGATCTATGTGAGTACAAAACTTTTTGCCTATCAGAGCATGTATGAATTTGATTTTATTAAAATATATGCCTGCTTTCCTCTTGTTGTGCTTCATAGTACTTTCTGTATAAATATGTAACAAATTCAATGTTTTTACTAATTTTTGAAGCCTTCTGTAACATAATAATACCAAGAACACACTGTGCTTTTCCTTGCAAATATTGACTTAAAAGGACACCTTGTTTACATTTGTGTTACATCCTTGATAGAATGTGGGTACATATTGCCGGATTTGTTTTCCTCAAACTGTAAATACAGGGGACAGAAAATTCAAATAGAGATTATACATCAAGTAATACCCTTTGCCTCTGGGTTGTTGGTAGAACTAGAACCCAGGTTAAGGTCATCATGATCCTCATTTAATAGGCCTTTCAGTTGCTAAAGGAAGTTGTCTGTGCCAGACTCAACACACACACACACACACACACACACACACACCTTCCTCCTTGACAGAAGCCAGTTCTGAGTCACAAAGATTCCATATGAAAGGAAGGAATAAAATGAGGTAAATACCAGCATGGAGGTATCATGGGCTAATTATATGCTGTGAAGAGAGACCTTTCTCTCCTTCAGGAGACAGTTCACCACCCCATTCTGTGAAAGGGTTTCGTAGGACACTTACAGAGTAGGAGGGAGAAATGTTCACCTTTCCCCCGAGCCCCACGTCCTCACGTTCAACCCAGTTCTCCATGACTGAAAAATTACACCCTTGAATAATAACCAAAAGCCCCTGAGCAAAACAACAACAAACAAACAAACAAACAAAAACCACTGAGCGAAAACACAGAGCAAAAAAAAGATGCGAGATCCATGCTCTTTGTCAGAAGATAAAATTCACATTATAAAAGAGACAGTCATGTCTTTATAAGCAAAGCAGAACTTTCTCAACATCTCACAGCCATCTCATTAGCCAAGGCTCTCTCATCATAAGTGATCATGGTTATTTAGAGTCAGAAGCAAAATATGGAGAGATCGGTCTGCAGGCAAGTGGAGACAAGGCATAAGAAAGGAAGAGCTAGGTGTGTGAGGAAAATGATGAAGTGGACATACTTCAGGGCTTAATTCATAAGGGAGAAAATGTATCAACTCAAGCAGGGATTTAACCCCTTCTGGTTGGAAAGTCAAATACACATGTAAACAATTATTCCTATTTCTTTCAGCATTCATCTACTCTGTATGGTTTGAACTTGACTTGGGTTTATTGCCAGCCTTGGTAAAGACATCTCATAAAACCTGAACATGTAAAATGGTATAAATTTCAACATCTATAATTGTTTTTCAAAACTCATTGATTCTGAGTCAAGAAAGTTATAATTTGTGATGATTCACTTCCGAGCTGCACCAGGATGTACCATTGAACTCACAGCTGGGCACCTCAAATGACAGATAGAGGGAATTTCTGGGACCTCATACTTCAGGGAGGATGGCCATACAGTAGCTGATGCTGAAAAAGACCTTAATGTCAAATAAGACCGTGCCCTAGAACACACTCCAACAGCATCACCTCAGCGGTGAGCTTTATCTATTCTACAAAGGCTTGTACACAAGCCTTGATCTTTATTGGTGACGTCACCTTGCTATTTCCCCATTTCAGGTTGTCCTTCTACTCATTTGCACCTAATTTTGCTTGTATAAACATGTTGTGGCAAGGGAAGGAACTGTGAGATTTTAGACTTTCTATTCCTTGGTAAAGCATTTTGTATTACCTCTGAATAAAGGGTTCAAAAATGAGTATTTTAAGAAATTAGTGGGAGGGAGGAGAGAAGCAATGGTTATTTCCTTTCCTTGCTTTCCCTAAGTTAAAATGTTTTGAAAGGTTAGCCACCTGATGTTTATATATAAATAAAAATGATAACGATATGTGGCTTGTGTCTAACCCTTGGAATGTGGTGAAGGCTGAGCCGGAAAGGGTAGAAGAAAGTATGACAGGACAGCCTGGGTCCATAGAGTTGAAGGTAGGACATAAAAGGGGGTGATGGGTTGCTGATAGAACTAGCGTAAAGCCCTCAAGATCAATTGGTTCAAAGAAACCAGCAAAGAAACTGGTTCAAAAAGAGGGCCACATCTTTACCTAAAGACAAAGAATTGAATAGCGAGGGTTATTCTATAAAAATTATGAGCAAGAGCATGTAACTCTTGAACTCAGGGTCATGAGCTTAAGTACCATATGGGGTGTAGAGCTTACTTTTAAAAAAAAAGTTTTAAAACAATTGTGAACATTTTTAATAAGGAAAATAAAAATGCGAATTTTATATATTAGCCATTTGTTAGCTGTGTCACCTGGAGCAAGTTACTTGACCTCTCTGTGCCTCAATCTCATCATCTATAAAACTGAGATAATAACAGTGCCTGCTTCTTAGGCTTACTGGGAAAAATCAAATCAGCTACTATTGATAAACTACCTAGAACAGAATCTGGAAACAATAAATATTTGATCAATGTCAAGTCATTTAATTTTTCTTCTTCTTATTATTATTATCACCACTATTATTGATAAATCAGGCAGGTCTTTCTCAAGTAAATGAAGTTTGTTGATGAACTGGAAAACTCAATCCACTGTGGGTTGGCACATCACAGTGACAGAGATGTCAACATTTTGGGATACATTTGGGGGGAACCTCGCTTTGGCTTAGATCCAAACACAGATGGGGAGGCAGAAGAAATCTCATCTCCATGACGAATAGCCACTCATATTTAAAAACACGTAGATAGCAACTTCCACGTAGCATTAAACAAACAAACAAAAAAAAACCCTCCAGGAATAGAATTGGAAACCCCAGCTTTCGGGGTAACTGGGTGGTTCAGTGGGTTAAAGCCTCTGCCTTCAGCTCAGGTCATGATCCCAGGACCCTGGGATCAAACCCGCATAGCATCAGGCTCTCTGCTCAGCAGGGGCCTGCTTCCTCCTCTCTCTCTGCCAACTTGTTATCTCTGTCTATCCAATAAATAAATAAAATCTTTTTTAAAAAATCTTAAAAAAAAAAAAAAAACAGCTTTCTTGAATCCCAGTTTTGATTTTTTAGAAACCTTGACCAACCTACTTCCTCCTGCTTGGTGGTTTCCATATCTGAGGTTAATAACAATCTTTACCTGAACTGTTGTAAAGACTAAATGTTTTGAAAAAGCACTTTATAAGCTATAAATTTTACAGAGAACTGTACATCCTTAAAAGCACAATTTATCATAAAATGTTTTTCTTATTTTGAATCCATAGGAAAAAATCTTTCTTACTTCCTTTCAAGGATTTAGCATTGACTATGAAAATAGAATATATCATGAAAATATGCATGGAAAATGTATTCAAAAGAGAAAACACTAAGCTGGCAAGCTTGAAGTCTTGGGTTTTAACCCCAGCTTTCCCATGGAGACATCCTATAGCTCCAGGCAAGTCATTTAGACTTGCTGGCACCCCACTTCCTTTCCTGAGGATAAATTAGATGATCTCTCCCCCTCTAATTCCATAATTCTGAATGTCATATATATGTTAGCATGAACCCATGAGTCACTAAAGCCTGGTCAATTAAAAAAAAATTACTTAATAAACAAAATGTTTCGTAAGCAATTCGAGAAATCTTGAAACGAACTCTCAAAACATTGCATAATCATGTTTAGGCAAAGACTTCAAACCCAGGAAGAGCGTCTTGGAATTGGTCCTCTCTTCACCACCATTGCAATTTGCAGAAGACAGGCTGTCAATTCACGTGTCCACACGCGCTCTGGCCTGAGGGTTCAGAGCGTTTGAAGGTCTCAATAATTTTGGGGGGCGCTTAATAAATAGAAAACGGTATTGCCTCTTTCAAAATGAAAGGAGAGCCTAAGAGCATGTTTTGTTTCTAGAACATTCTCAGATCTCAAAATGCTTCGATAACAGCTTTAGCTTCCTTCCCACCCCACCCCCCGCCCCCATTTCTGTCTGGATCAATGTAACAACTTCCTGAAGTAGGCCGGCCCAGGAATCATTGTGGCCATTTTATAAATGAATATCCTGAGACCAAAGAAATAAAATGATTTGCTTTTCACTGAGAGTTGGTGGTCCTCATTCTTGGATCTCCTGACTCACAAGTCAACCCCAACTCAGTCTAGGAGTGACCCACTCGCCGCTACACACCTGCCGGGAGTCCAGCGGCCCTGCCCCATGCCTGATTCCGCCCCCTCCAAGAACAAAATGCTTTCCTCTCATTTACTGCCCCAACTTCTCTCTGGGACCCCCTGTGGAACCGAAGTGGTTCTCTGAATGTTTTAGCCTTTTCAGGATTTCCATGGAAAAATAAAATTCCCAGATAGAAACAATGGACTTACTGATGAGTGAATTAGACCCTGCTTCCCCTGCCTTGTGGTTTCTCCCCATAAATGTTTTTCCAGTAATTCAGTGGCTGCTTTGGGAGAGATGTCCAGAACACTTTCATCGGGGCTATTTTTTCATCCTACAATTTTGGCCATCTCTCAGTTTATTTTTCAAAAGGGGGAGGGGGTGGATCATGTCCTGGAGAAAGGTCCTACGGGGTCCTAAACATTGTAAGTCCCTGGGATAATTAAGAGGATTTGAGAATTATACCCCTCTCTGTTAACTGACTGAGGAAGTGGATCAATGTCAAATCACAAATACAGGATTCTGAAAACAGAGTATAATTTTATGAAACTCCCTTCCCAGCCCCTGTGGTAGAAATAAGGCTGTGATATGTTTGATGTGCTTGCCCCTGGCTTGGTTGGCAACTGGAATCCAGCAGAGCCAGCGGGTTGGGAACGAAAGATCACATAGAGATTAGCTCCATAAGAAACATGCCTCTGTTTGCATAATATTCAGGTTTCCACCTTTATAATGCCTTAATTTTATTTATTCCCAAGCTGAGTGGCAGAGACAGCTACCCGTTGTGGTCCATATGGTTACATTGCTTCTTTTGATGGTTCTATGGGAGAAGCATGATTGCTTTCCCTCTGGCTATGGAAGCAAAATCAACACAGCTCTCAATCTTTGACTCGTTTTTCACTTATGATGGAAGACATTGGCAATCATACACACCACTTCACCTAAGTCGGGTCCACAGATATTAAAAACCAGCTCTGGGAAAGACATCATTTTAGATGCTTCTGGAGACATTTTAAATCAGAGCAAGACAGAGCCCCATTTTCCAAAAAGGTATTTTGAAGTTGCCGCAAGTGGATGGTTCTTAAATCAAAGGGCTAAGAAATGGTTTCATTAAGGAAGTGTCATTGAAAATGAGTCCTGAAGGTTGGGGAGATTTTTACTACATGGATCAAATAATAACAAATATATATATATTGTTATTATCTTTATATATTATATTATATTATCTTTAAATAGCATTATTACATATATCATGCCACTGCTTAAGACAAAAAGAAGGAGTCCTGCCAGGGAGAAAGCACACCACTGTGCCAAGACAAGGATGGGGAAGGAGCAGACATTTGTAGGAATTAGCAAATCTGTTTTCAAGCACCCAACAAACTTTAGTGAGCACCTACTACATCCCAGGTGTGAAGTGATGGTGATACAGAGATTCTGAGGCAGGGATGTCTGTCTTCAACTGTCACACAGCCTGGAGGAGAGGCTGACATACTTGGGTCAGAAGTTGGGTGTCAGGAGGTAGTAGAAGATGACAATGATAGGCTATACCAGGACCATGTTGAAAGGGTCCTTAAAATAAAGTTAAGTGTCAGTACATAATTCTACGACAACAAGATTATTAAAGATTTGGGGCTGAGGCATGATAATTGTGGGTTAAATACGTGATTCACTTAACGCCAATGCAGTGGATTCATTCAGACCAAGAAGTAAGGAAGAAGGCAATAGCAAAGGCCCATCAGGCTGCAGGTGACAAGGCTCTGAAAAGAGGAGCACAGCAAAGTATTAAAGAGAATGAAAAGAAAAGGGACTCAACCAAAATAGATGGTGCAGCCACTGACTTGTCTGAAAAGAGAACATTTTGTCTGGGCCATGCAGAGTTAGGGACACTGGCAGGATATGGAGGGGAGGTGTTCAGGCAGCAGCTGGACGTTCAGGTGTAGCTGGCAATCAAGATATATTTTGGTTAAACAAAAAAAAAGATACATTTTGGTGCTATCCACAAGGGAGGGGCTGTTAAGTCCACAGAATTGAATGAGATATCTGAGGTAGCAAGGGTAGGTGTAGAAGGAGGAAGATGAACACACTCCTGGAGGATATTTACATTTATAGGGTAGATGCATAAAGAGAAGCCCATGAAGAAGACAAGAGAAGTGAGAAAGAAGTGGAGGGTCAAGAGCTCAGCACCAGGAAACCCAGAGAAGGGGAATGTTTAAAGGAGGAAGTGTCAATAGTCAGATGCTAAGGAAAAGATGAGATGAGATGGGCCATTGAATCTAGTGCTTAGGAGGTCACCAGCTACATTTGAAAGAAAAACTTCAGTGGGGCCAAGGACAGAAAATCAGCATTCAAGACAGGCAAGGGTGAGCGGTGGACAGCAAGGAAGTAGACTTTAGGAGGTTTCATGGAGGGATATAAAATGAAGATGCAAATGAAGGAAGCAGGACTGATGGGGGAGGGACAAAGGACTGAAGTTTGCAGAGAGAGTTAGCATGGCAAGGAGGTGGGCACATACACCTCCAGAGCAAGTTCAAGAGAAGAAAGCTTAGGAGGGGGTGAGGATACAAGGGCTCTCCCCCTAGACCATCCAGCCCACAACTATGGACACTATCACCAGCTCTCCTTGGGACGACTCACAGATTTCTACCACCTAGCCTAACCTCTTCCTGAGCTCTTGATCACTACATAAAATGATCTACTAGACAAGTCCACTTGAGTGTCTGAAAGGCACCTCAAACTCAACCTTCCCACAACAAATTCATGAACTCTTCCTTCAAAAAAGGTCATCACCCACTGTTCCTTCTCAACAAACAGTATCATTTTCTACCAAATTGCCCAAGTCAGAAAGTTAGGACTTACCTCAGTACTTCCCTTGCTCCCAGACCCCAACATTCCAAAGTTTTCATTCATCTCCTGAAATCTGTCTTTGCCATCCTACATCTAAACTGATCTTTTCAAAACTCAAGTCTGATCGTGTCCACCTAAGGTGGTTTCCTCCTGCGCAGGGCTGGAGTCTGACATGGCTGTCCACACCCTGCCCCACTCCCAGCCTCACCTCCCAAACTCCCTGCACCCACATATCCAGCTCCCCTGTTCTCCACTCACTTCTTCTTCCTTCCTGTTCTCTTCCAGGTCTGTGCTTTGTACATGGTCTTACCTCTGCCCAGTACTCCCTTTCCACCATTCTTTTTGCCTGGTTAACTTCTATTTCAGGCAGGATGGGAGATAGTCTAACAGAGTGGTTAGAACCAGTTTTGCCATCACACTGAGTTCCAAGCACACTCCTCTGCTCACCAGCTCCCCAGCAGGGGTTATCCTCGACCAGGTGCTTAGTGTCTCTACACTGAACTTTCTCACCTGGGTGTGAGGGAGTCCATATCTCACGCAAAATTCATATAAAGCACTGATATCTGGGCCTGGCATATGATAACCACTTAGCAAATGTCAGCTATTTTGTATTCTTCTTCTTTCCCACCTTGGGTCAATCACCACTTCCCAGAGAAACCTTCCCTGACCAGGTCACCGCCCTCTGTCTGCACTCTGGACCTCCTTCTATCCATCACAGATTTTTGCATTCATTGGGGAGCCTGGGTAGCTCGGTCAGTTAAGCGACTGACTCTTGATTTGGGCTCAGGCCTTGATCTCAGGGTCTTGAGATCAAGTCCCTCATCAGACTCTGAACTCAGCAGGGAGTCTGCTTGGGATCCTCTCTCTCCCTCTCCCTATGCCCCTCCCTGCTCATGCTCTCTCTTTCTAAAATAAATAAATAAATCTGTTAATAATTTTGCATTTATTACAAGATTTTTAAATTACATCTCTCTTCTCCACCAGGTTGAAGGCCCCTTGAGAAAAGGACTTTATTTCCTTTGCCCATACATATAGCCCAGTCCCCCTGCTATAGTGCCTGCACGGAGTAGACACTCAACCAGTATTTGTCCAATGAATGAATGAATGAACGAGCAAACAGGGGCAGCCCAGCTGTGGTTAGAGTATACAAGGGTTGGTATATCCAGTTTTCCTTCTATGGAACAACCCAGTATTTTGCCATTTAGCCATTTCATACCTGTTTTAGCCAGGTCCAGATTAGCAGTGTGCCATCCTTCTATGAATACCAGCAAATTGCCATTAGCGATATGTACTTTTTTAAATAAATCAGATGGGTCTGGGATAAAATTCATATTTGTGCAGCCCTCACAGACCCAGGACATTTGGTCATCCATGCTTAAGGCTGATGAAGATGATGATGACGATGATAATAATCTCATAATAGTTAACAAGGTTTATGAATATTATTAGCACATTAAGTCCTAGAACACATTGGGCCTGTCAGGGGCAAGTACAGAACAGAAGCTCTTGAAGGTTATCTCATGTGCCAAATGAGAAACACTGAGAGAGAGCCAACCCCCTTGCTTCCTCCCACCATGTCACCTTTCCTCCAGGTTTTTTCCAAGGAGGACCACTAGCTTGGCTCACGTTTTATTCTAGGGAATAGTTTTTGAATAATTCTCTTGGTGTCTGCTAATGGGAGAACACTAAATCCCTGGGAAGCCCCTACACAACCCTGGACAAATATGAGAAAAACAAACGAAAGACCCCTGTAACTCTCAATAGATTGCCTTTACTATAGCATGCAAACCCTTTAATGTCTCCCTTTGCTTCTACTATCAAATCGTTCTCTCCCTTGACAGAATAGCTTGGGAACTTTGGAATGACAGAGTGAACAACAGATTCTATATTGTCACTAGAATGTTTACTATTATCAGTGGCCTTTCTTTTATTGAGTCCCTGGAAAGGTGGCAAGCCACAAAGACCTAGGTGCCACAAAGACCTAGGTGCATTCCCTTCCACGAAACTGAGCAGTAGTTTCAATGCCTTGAGGGTAAACTCTAAGAGCAGAGCCTTGTGCTCTTTCTAGAACAAGAGCGAAAAATCAAAGTCTTAGCATTCACAGATTGTGATATGTCCCTTGGTCTCCTAGAGTTGTTTATCCAAGGAGCTCAGTTTGGCTCCTAGCAGACTGTTGTCTTCGTTGTAACCGTAAAAGTACAATTAACCACAATATGGTGATGTGGAAAATAGCAGTGAAAACCCTTCAATTCCAGAACTCAGTGAACCTTTTTGGAGAAATCCATTATTGCCCTGCAATTCTATTATAAAAGCACATTAGGGTTTCAAAATGCAAAGTGTCTGGGAAAAAAGGCTTATGTAACATTAGAAGCAAAAAACTGATTGTAAAGTTGTGTCTAGCTAAGATTGTAACTATATGAAAATGAGATAACATATTGACAGTAACTGGAAGGAAACACATTAAAACAGCTGGTTTTTAGAATGGCAAGATTACAGATTTTTTTTCCTCTCTTTTTTGCTTGCTTGATTTCTGTTATTGTCATAATAGCATTGTTTGTACAGTACAAGGTTGTCAGCTAAACATATATTTTGCTTAAAATACTGTAGAAAATCATAACTCACTCGTAGCAGAGACATTAAAAATTATACTCTACCTTAAAATGGAAAACATGGAACTATTGTACCTTATCTATAAAAAGTACTCCTTATTTTGCAAAATGAGACAGAGAACAATTTCTAGCATTGTCCTCAAAATAGGCAGAAATGAATTTCATTTACCTCCTTTGGCATCACTGACAACAGCTTCAAAATTTTTATTTTCTCCAATAAGACACAATAGAACAGTTAAATTTTCTTTCTATTCTCTAACAGGCCAGGAAATCTCTCTGGAGGGATACCTGGCGGGCTCAGTTGGGAGAGCATATGACTCTTGATCTCTGGGTCCTAGGTTTAAGCTCCAAAGTGGGTGTAGAGTTCACTTAAAAAAAAAAAATTAAGAAAGCCAGTCTAGAAAAACTGTTATATATTTGGGGAATCTTTAGCAGGACTGGGTCAGAAAATACTTCAGCATGTATTTGCCTCATGACAACAAATGCTTAAAGACAGAATGTTGGCTGGGTGCTGACCACTAAATTTGAATCACTGAATTACAGGTGTATAGATTCCACGCCAAAACTAACCATCGAATTCCACCATTTCTTAGCCTTCTGGTTATTCAGGGTTTCACCCCACAGGGAGCTATTGCCTGTAAACAACACTGAATGAATACAAGGTTAAAATAAACCTCACACTGAATGGGTGTTTCCTTCTGTCCAGAAATTTCCATTTACTTTTTAATTAAGTGATGCCTATCCATAAGTATGGACTGCCATTTCCCCTTCACATGCCATGAAGAGGTTAAGGTAGTCTGTGGCTAGTTTGGATGTTACATATCTTAGAGCTCAGACCTCTCCTTCTGTCCCTTCCATGCAAATGAATCCAACAAAAATGTATCCAGCCAAGCAACTTCCCAGAGTTTTGGGTCAACAAGCTCTACCAGGAGGCTATGGAAACACCTTATTGGCCCTTGAATGCTGCATCCCACACCCATTAGTAGTTAGCACGGCTCATGCTGGACTTCTAAACAGTTCCATCAGGAATCAGCCAGCCTGCGTGCTCTTAGCCTTCTTCACATGACTGGTTATAGGTGCTAAGAGTTATCAGCTGCAAAAACAAATAAGACCAGTGCTACAATAACACGCAATCTGCTAAGCAAGAAATGAGCTCTCCAACACTGGTAAACTACCACAGTGAAGAGAATGAACTTGAGCCTGGGGGTAACGGGGGTCACAGAATGATTTTTGAGGAGAACCAGGATGATGTAACCTAGGTTTAGGATAAGAACTAAACTGAGAAGCTGGATGGATATAAACTGGAAAAGGTAGAGACTGGCCAGAATCAGAGAATTAGAAGGAAGCTATGGGAATGGCTGAACTGGCTGGAACACATACAGTGACCCAGGCATGGAAATCAAGGAGATAAGAGTTTACATGGGGGGCAACTGGGTGGCTCAGTGGGTTAAGCCTCTGCCTTCTGCTCAGGGCATGGTCTCAGGGTCCTGGGATCAAGCCCCACATTGCGTTCTCTGCTCAGCAGGGAGCCTGTTTCCCCCCCTGCCCTCTCTCTGCCTACTTGTGATCTATCTGTCAAATAAATAAATAAAATCTTTAAAAAAAAAAAAGTTTATATGGCTAAAGTAAAGCAACAGATCTGAAGCCTAGTAATGAAGGAAAGCACAGTGTAAAGACAGAGTTAAAGAGTTAACATTTCTAGAAACTTTTAAATGAAAATTTCATGCATATGTTTACATTTTTTATCTGTTCTCCCTCTTCAACTAGAATACCACTTTCTTGGCAACATGTCTCATTCCCCACTATATCTCCATGCACAGCACTTAGTAAAATCTCCGTAAATAACTGTGGAATGAATGAATGAATCTACGTGGAAATCTATGGATCCTTAAGTATGAAGCATGCTGTTCTAGTAAGATGGAACACTCTGACTTGGAAACATAATTCCATGCAGTTGAGTTGCCCTAACCTGGATGTTTCACTGAGGTAAGCCAATTAACCTCTCTGGCCCCCATTGTCCTTCTCACTAGAACAGAGCCAACATTTGCCACTCTGTTGCTGAAGACGGAAGCAGCAAAGAATAAGCAAGATGAGATCTGATGAGTGCCTGAAGTTTTATAAGAGGAAGACATTCTACTTAACTGTTCAACCCACTGTAAAGATGACGGACATAGGCCAAACGGCTTAATGAGAATCTCCAAAGTCTCATCAAATCACTGGGCTACAAATCCCCAAATAGTTCTGAAACAATAGTCTATCTAAATTTCCATTAAGCTACGGTGTTAATGTAAACCCCAGGATGACAGCACGATGTGGCAGTTCCTGAAATGTTGAAAAGCAAGGCCACTCCCCAGATGGATTAATGATCACAAAAAGAAATCAGATGCCCTTGGCCAGAGTTGGTCAACATTTCAGATCCTGGCTCCTGGCTTCTGTCTCTCATGGAGACGACCAATCAATGCCCCTCTGAGACATGGGAGCCCACTGCTGAAGCATTCCCCTAGAAGGTTACTTCCAGATCTTTTTGTGTTATAGCCAACCAAATTGAAGAAAATAACTAGTCATAAGCCTTTCTTTAGGTCCCAGAAATAGAGGCCAGGTTTCTAAGCCTAGGATAATGGCTCAATTCAGGACAACCCTGACTTAAGCAAAGTCACTGTGAACCACCCTCTACTCCATAGTATCTTCACTGCCCTTATCAATAGGAGAAATTACCTTATTCTTTTATTCATTATTTTTCTTGTTGCTCGCACTCTAGAACTCTGTTGTCCAGTACCATAGCCACTAGCCATATGTGACTTTGTAAATTTAAAACTTTTTAATCATATAAGATTGTAAAATTCAGTTCCTCACTTACACTAGCCACATTTTACTGGCCTAAAAACCACACATGGCTAGTTGCTAACATATTAGACAGCAAAGATCTAGAACATTATTGCATTATTGCATTATTGAAAATCCTCTTGGACAGCCCAGTTCTAGAAGAAAAGTTAAACCCTAGGCCATGTTTCAATCATGAATTGAGAGGTTCAGTAGATTATAACCAGTGTAAGTGTCAGTGAAATGGAAAATAGCAAAACATATCATATTAAACAAAGAGTAAGAATTCCTTAGGAAAATTTGTTTATATGTATGTATGTCCCAGGTTGTATTATAAATTATATTTATTATTTATCACAGTTTAAAAAAATTAAAAAGCTTATGCAGAGTACCTATAATATAGTATGGGCTCAAAATGCTTGTTGAATCTATCAATAAATGAAATGTTTTAAAGAGTTTATCTGTTTTAATTTACTCCCACTACACCCCTGTGAGGTAGGAATCACTATACCTATTTTAAAGAAGAGAAAACTAAGTTTACGGGAGTTAAGTGACCCATCCAGATGATACAACTTAAAAGGGTTGGAATTAAGAGTGAAATCTGAGTCTTGTGGACTGGAGATAGTAGGATCTAAAGCACGGATGCCTTGCTCTCAAAGCGCTGGACATGGCTGGTTCTCCTAAGGTGGGATGCAATGAAGAACTTAGAGAAAACCGAGGGAAAATCTGGCACTGGGAAATGGGTGAAGGAGAAAGACTCTCGAAGACAGCAGGGCAGCCAGGGAGAACCTCAAGAAGGAAGAGGAGATGTCAGGAAGGAGGAGTGGTGAATGACACAGTGGTCCAAACGTCAGCAGGGGAGAAGACTGGAAATTCCAGTAAATTCAGCATTTAGGAGGTCATCGAAGATTTTAGCAAGAATCATTTCAATGAAGCAATAGGTTCAGAACATACCATTGAAGGCTGAAGAGCAAATGGCAGGTAACTGTAGGCAACCTGCAGAAACTTCAGCTGCACATAGGAAGGGATAAGGTGCAGTCAACGCAGAGATTCTATTTCTTCATTTACTTTCATAATAGGACCTGCTGAGCACAGTTCCCTACGGATGTGAACAGAGAGGCTGATACAAAGAGAGGGGGTGATGAAAGGAACAGATTTCCTGAGCAGGTGGACGGTGATGGATTCCAAGTGAGAGATGGACCAAAAGCCACTCCCGTTTGACAAGGAGGGAAGGAGGAAAGGGAACGCAGGCAGAGACTAACCCAAAGCAGGAGAGTCATTTAACCCGAAGGAAGACAGTCATTGCAGGAGCTCCTCTCCCATGGTCTCTTCTTTCTCGGGGAAGCAGAAGGAGAGGCCTCGTGCTAGGAATGGACAGCAAAAACAGGTGTGTGTGGAAACAGTATTTTTTTTAAAGCCTTTATCTACATTCAGATGTGCACAAACCCTCAAAAACCTATTCCTAGTTGCCCTAAATCAGAGATCCAAAACTTTCCCCCATCACAGCACCCTCAAGAGTGGAAAAACAAAATGCTGAGAGAAGCACACTCCAACCCGCTGAAAACAAAAGACAGAGCTGCCAGGCGAAAGCCGGACTGGAGGGCAGCACGGAGAAACCCCAGGGGAAGCTGGAGCCTGTGAACATTTAGTGACACCGGTCAGCGAACTTCCTGGAAAGGCCTGGACAATCTCTTAATCTAATCGAACCATTTAAGACATCAGACCTTCAACAGTTAGAACCTGACCTCATCCCTCCCATGAACACGAAAAGCTGAAAGAAATGAACCTCTAGCCAAGAGCAGCAGAAAAAGAGAATAAATGTAGTCATTTTTGAGGGCTGTATCATCTCCTTGGGTACATCAAAGTCGAAACTAAAGTTGTACCTTTTGTGTACCCAACTAAGAGTACCTGTGCACAGACAGTTAACAATCGTGCACTTACAGGTGCATATAGAGGAATAGAGGACAATGCTACTATTACAAATTTTATTTGAAATTAGGTAAATGGGAGCCCTTCATATTCCAAAAGTTCAATGCAGTCTACCTCCTGAGTAGGAAACAACCCAGTTCTTCCACACCAGCTGTTTCTTTCCCATCTACCTCCTCGACGACCCACACAACACACTTTACTTCTGGGAACCCAGTGTGTGGGAGGTTTTATCCACATAAGGTTGTTCTCCAATTTCACTCCATTCTGATAGTCTCTACCTGGAGGTAGCATCAGATCCCACAGGGTCAGGACCCAGTCCCACCAAACTGTCCCCTCTTCAGATGCCAGTCATGAGTCCAGGCCATCACCCATGCTTGTGACCTATTGGCCCTACAGCTGAGGTTCCCAGAACCCCTGCCTTGGGTTCAATTCATTCACTAGAGCAGCTCACGGAACTCAGGAGAACATTTTACTTACATTTACAGGTTTATCATAAAAGGGTATGATAAAGGATGTAGATGAACATTCAGATGGAAGAGATGCCTAAGACAAGCTATGTGGGGAAGGCTCTGAGCTCCCATGTCCTCTCTGGGCACACTGTTCTCCCGGCACCTCCACCTGTTCACCAACCCAAAAGCTATCTGAACCCCATACAACTAGGTTTTATGGAGGCCTCCTCAAGTAGGCATGACCAAATGTTCATTCTACTTCCAGCTCCTCCCCTCTCCTAAAATTCCACGCTCTAATCACAGTCTGGTCTTTCTGATGACAGCTCCCATCTGAAAAGCCATGTAGGACCCATCCAGTATCCCCTCATTGGAACAAAAGATGCTCACAGTACTCTTACCACTTAGGAATTTACACGGGTTTTAGGAGTCCTATGGCAGGAACAGGTCAAAGACTAAATATTAGAACAAAAGAGGCTCCTCGTACTCTTACTACTTAGGAAATAACAAAGGTTTTAAGAGCTCTGTGCCAGGAATGGGGGCAGAGATATATATATATATACACATATGTATATACATATATATGAACTCCTGGCACAGAGCTCTTAAAACCTTTGTTATTTCTATATATTTCCTATATATAATATTATATGATAAATAAATTATATATAATAAATAAATTATATATAATAAATAAATTATATATAATAAATAAACTATATATATAATTTATTTATTTAACAGAGAGAGAGATCACAAGTAGGCAGAGAGAGGGGATAGCAGGCTCCCTGCTGAGCAGAGAGCCCAACACAGGGCTCGATCCAAGGACCCTGAGATCATGACCTGAGCCGAAGGCAGAGGCTTTTACACACTGAGCCACCTAGGTGCCCCCAATACATTTATTTTCTCTATTATTTTATACCTTCACAAACCTGTTCAGTTGTCCTAAATAAAACTTCTAAAACTTCCTCCATTGCAGGTAGGCATATAATAGAAATACAAAATATTGAAAAGAAAACCATACCTAATGGCAAAAACAGCCCTTGTTGTTTCTCTTTATCTAAAATGTTTGTCTTCTCCACTAATACCACCATGCTCATAGTCTCTCACTCCAGCTCTCTCTCTCCCAGTAAGTCAATATTCTCCTCTTCCCATGAGACTCTTAACATTCCCTCCAGAGCCCTCCTGTGTCTTGATTGCAAACACAATGGCAATGGGGGGACACACTACCTTGTGCAGCCACACCCTGCATAGGTCAGGGATGCCCAGAACATAAAACTCAGGAAGTATGCAAAAGGGCCCCACATCTCTCTTGGAGAGAAAGTTGGATCCCTCTCTCACACTCCCACAAAAATTCCAGATAGATCAAGACTTAAACGAAAAGGGAAACCCTGAAAGAATGAGGAGGGTATAGGATGGAGAATATTTTAATAACCTCAAGATGAAGAAGGCTTTTTAAAATTTTGCCATAAAACCAAGAAGCCATAAAAACAATGATCGATGGATTCAACTACATAAAAAATGTTTAAATTTCTGTATATCTCAGAATACCATGAGCAAGGAGGTAGGAGCAAGGTGGCAGAGAAGTAGGAGACCTAAATATCATCAGGGACCAGAAGTTCAGCTACATAGTTATCAAACTATTCTGAACAGCTACAAACTCAACCGGAGAGAGAAGAGAAAAAGAACAACAATTCTAGGAACAGAAAATCAACCACTTTCCGGAAGGCAGGACTGTGGAGAAGTGAACCTGAGGCAACATTTGGGAAGAGAGACCATGGAGGGAGGGGCCAGCTCCCAGCAAGTGGTAGAGCAGCAGAGCACAAAATTAGAATGTTTAGAAGTCTGCTTCACTGAGGGACGTCACTCCAGAGGCTAAGCAGGGGTTGGGGAGATGGAGCCCTCATGGGGACAGTGTGGTCTCAGGACCTGTGGGGCCACAAAGAGACCAGGGGTGTCTGAATGTGGCAGAGCTCCCAGGTATTGGAGGGGGAAAGCTGGCTGCAGAGACAGAGCCGAGGAGTGGGCTCTCAGCTCAGGATTACCTTAAACCATGATCCTAGGCACAGTTGGGCCACTGCTCTTTGGGCAGGGACCCCCACAAAGGGCAGATCCAGGGAGACTTACCTTCCTCATCCCAGAGGAGTGGCACAGGAGCACACTGCAGGAATTGACTAGGTTTGGAGACTCCAAATGGGGCCATGCGCTTGTGATAGAAACATTCAGTCACAGGCTGGGTGCGCACGGAGTGCGGCTGGAGACCAGAAAGATGGGAGGCATTGACTGCTTTTCTCCAAGGGTGCATTGAGGAGTGAGGCCCTGAGCTCTCGGCTCCTCCGGGCTGGAGACTGGGAGGCCACCATTTTCATCCCCATCCTCCAGAACTCTACAGGAAGCATTCAGGAAACAAAAGCCTTTGAGAGCGAACCCGAGCAGATTACTTAGCCCGGCCCCTGGCAAGGGCAGCTCAATTCCACCTCCGGCAAAGACATTTGAGAATCACTACAATGGGTTGCTCCCCGAGAAGATCATCAAGAACATTCAGCCAAAACCAAGTTCACTGATCAATGAGAACAGTGGAACTCCAGAACTTAGAGGAAAGCAACACATAGAACTCATGGTTTTTTTCTCATGATCCTTTGGTCTTTCAAAGTTAATTTTTTTTTTATTATTCTATTTTTTAAAAAATTTCCTTTTTCTTATTTTAACATTTTTCAACTATGTTATCCTATCAATACCTTTTTTGGAATCTTCTTTAATTTTCATTGTTATAGTCATATTTTATACCTTCAGTGTATTAAACCTTATTTTTTGTATATATATAGCTTTTTTTCTTTAAAAAAGAAAATATACCCTAAATATAGCACATGGCTTTGTTTCAGTCTCCAACCTGATCATATTCTTTCCTCTTTTTTTTTTCTTTTTTCAACCAACGTCTTATCTTATTAATTTCTTTCATCTCTACAGTAATATTCCATCCCTTCATCATGTTTGCCCTTCTGTGTGTGTATGTGTTTTATTCCTTAAAATTTTGGAAGATAGTTTCTACTAACAGACCAAAATATATCCAAAATCAAATATTTGGCTCTGTTCTATTAACCAGTCATGTGTGTGTGTGTGTGTGTGTGTGTGTGTGTGTGTGTGTGTCTATATATATATATATATAATTTTTCCCCCTTTCTTCTCCCCACCCTGGTTTGGGTCTCTTCTGATTTGGTTAGTCTATATTTTTCTGAGGGCATTGTTATCCTTTTAGTATTTTGTTCTCTCATTCACCTATTTTTATCTGCATAAAATTATAAGGCAGAAAAGCACACCAAAAAAAAAAAAAAAGAACAAGAGTCAGTACCAATGGCTAGGGACCTAATCAATAATGGACATTAGTAATATGTCAGAACTAGAGTTCAGAATGAGAATTAACAAGGTGCTAGCTGGGCTTGAAAAAGCATGGAAGACATAAGAGAATCCCTTTCTGGAGAAATAAAAGAATTAAAATCTAACCAAGTTGAAATTTTAAAATGCTACTAATGAGGTACAATCAAAAATGGAGGCTCTTACTGCTAGGATAAATGAGACAGAAGAGAGAATTCGTGATATGGAAGACCAAATGATAGAGAATAAAGAAACTGAGAGCAATAGAGAGACAAACAACTCCTGGACCACAAGGGGAGAACTTGAGATATAAGTGCTACCATAAGACTAAACAATATCAGAATAATTGGGATTCCTGAAGAAGAAAGAGAGAGGGGGGCAGAAGGTATATTGGAGCAAATTATAGGAGAGAATTTCTCTAATTTGGCTAAGGGAACAAGCATCAAAATCCAGGAGGCACAGAGAACACCCCTCAAAATCAATAAAAATAGGCCCACATCTCGTCATCTAATAGTAAAACTTACAAGTCTTATTGATAAAGAGAAAATCCTGAAAGCAGCTCAGGACAAGAGGTCTGTAACATTCAACAGAAGAAACATTAGATTGACAGAAGATCTATCCACAGTCTCTGGCAGGCCAGAAAGGAACTGGCATGACATTCAGAGCATTAAATGAGAAAAATATGCAACAAAGAATACTATATCCAGCTAGGCTGTCATTGAAAATAGAAGGAGAGATTAAAAAGCTTCCAGGGCAAACAAAAACTAAAAGAATTTTCAAACACCAAACCAGCCCTATGGGAAATATTGAAAGAGGTCCTCTACGCAAAGAGAGAGCCTAAAAGTAACAGACCAGAAAGGAACAGAGACAATACATAGTAGTAGTCATCTTATAGGTAATACAATGGCACTAAATTCATATCTTTTAACAGTTATCCTGAATGTAAATGGGCTAAATGCCCCAATCAAAAGACACACAGTATCAGAATGGATAAAAAACACAAGACACATTGATATGCCATCTGCAAGAAACTCATTTTCGACCCAAAGACACCTCCAGATTTAAAGTGAGGGGGTGGAAAACAATTTACCATGCTAATGACCATTAAAAGAAAGCTGGGGTGGGGATCCTTATACCAGATAAATTAGATTTTAAGCCAAAGACCATAATAAGAGATGAGGAAGGAGACTATATCATATTTAAAGGGTCTGTCCAACAAGAAGATCTAACAATTTTAAATATCTACACCTCTAACATAGAGCAACCTATTATATAAACCAATTAATAACAAAATCAAAGAAACACATCAACAATAATATAATAATTGTAGGGGACTTTAACACTCCCACACTGAAAATGGACAGATCATCTAAGCAAAAGATCAACAAGGAAATAAAGGCTTTACATGACACACTGGACCAGAAGGACATCACAGATATATTCAGAGCATTCCATCCAAAACAACAGAATACACATTCTTCTCAAGTGCACGTGGAACAGTCTCCAGAATAGATCACATCCTGGGTCACAAATCAGGTCTCAACCAGTACCAAAAGATTGGGATCATTCCCTGCATATTTTCAGATGCAGTGCCCTGAAACTAGAACTCAATCACAAGAGGAAAGTTGGAAAGAATTCAAATACATAGAGACTAAAGAGCATCCTACAAATGAATGAATGGGTCAACCAAGAAGTTAAAGAAGGATTAAAAAAAAATTCATGGATGGGGCGCCTGGGTGGCTCAGTGGGTTAAATCCTCTGCCTTCGGCTCAGGTCATGATCTCAGCATCCTGGGATTCAGCCTGCTTCCTCCTCTCTCTCTCTGCCTGCCTCTCTGCCTACTTGTGATCTCTGTCTGTCACATAAATAAATAAAATCTTAAAAAAATTTATGGAAACAAATGAAAATGAAAATACAACTGTTCAAAATCTTTGTGATACAACAAAGTTGGTCCTGAGTGGAAAGTATATCGCAATACAATCCTTTCTCAAGAAACAAGAAAGGTCTCAAGTACACATCCTAACCCTACACATAAAGAAGCTGGAGAAAGAACGCAAAGAAAGCCTAAACCCAGCAGGAGAAGAGAAATAATAAAAATCAGAACAGAAATCAATGAAAATAGAAACCAAAAGAACAGTAGAACAAATCAATGAAACTAGGAGCTGGTTCTTTAAAAGAATTAATGAGGTTGATAACACTCCTGGACAGACTTATCAAAAAGAAAAGAGAAAGGAACCAAATTAATAAAATCATGAATGAAAGAGGAGAGATCACAACCAACACCAAGGAAACACAATTATAAGGACATACTATGAGCAAATATACACCAGCGAATTTGACAATCTGGAAGAAATGGATGCATTCCTAGAGACATATAAACTACCAAAACTGAATCAGGAAGAAATAGAAAACCTGGACAGACCCATAACCAGTAAGGAGATTGAAGCAGTCATCAAAAATCTCCCAACAGGGGCGCCTGGGTGGCTCAGTGGGTTAAGCCTCTGTCTTCAGTTCAGGTCATGATCTCAGGGTTCTGGGATCAAGCCCCACAAATGGCTCTCTGCTCAGCAGGGAGCCTGCTCCCCCCCTTTCTTGACCTGCCTCTCTGCCTGCCTGCGATCTCTATCAAATAAATAAATAAAAATCTTTAAAAGAAAAAAAAAAACTCCCAACAAACAAGAGCCCAAGGCCAGATGGCTTCCCAGGGGAGTCTACCAAATATTTAAAGAATTAATACCTATTCTCCTGAAACTGTACCAAAAAATAGAAATAGAAGGAAAACTTCCAAACTCTTTTATGGCCAGAATGACCTTGATCCCAAATCTAGGCAAAGACCATATTTAGAAGGAGAATTACAGAACAATATCCTTAATGAACACAGATGCAAAAATTCTCACCAAAATACTAGGCCAGAAGGATCCAACAGTACATTAAAAAGGATTATTCACCACAACGAAGTGGGATTTATTCCTGAGCTGTAAGGTTGGTTCAACATCTTCAAATAAATCAATATGATATAATACATTAATTAAAAAAAAGAACAAGAACCATATGATATTCTCAATAGATGCTACAAAAGCATTTGGCAATGTACAGCATCCTTTCTTGATCAAAACTCTTCACAGTGTAAGTATTGAGGATACATACCTCAGTATCATCAAAGCCATCTATGAAAAACCCACAGCAAATATCATTCTCAATGGGGAAAGACCTGGAGCTTTTCCCCTAAGGTCAGGAACAAGCAGGGATGTCCACTATCACCACTGCTATTCAACATAGTACTAGAAGTACCAGCCTCAGCAATCAGACAACAAAAAGAAATAAAAGGCATCCAAATTGGCAAAGTAGAAGTCAAACTCTCACTCTTTGCAGATGATAATGATACTTTATGTGGAAAACCCAAAGACTCCACTCCAAAACTGCTAAAACTCATACAGGAATTCGGTAAAGTGTCAGGATATAAAATCAATGCACAGAAATCAGTTGCACTTCTATACACCAACAGCAAAACAGAAGAAAGAGAAACTGAGGAGTTGATCCCATTTACAATTGCACCCCAAACCATAAGATACCTCGGAATAAACCTAACCAAAGAGGCAAAGAATCTGTACTCAGAAAACTATAAAATACTCATGAAAAAAATTGAAGACGATACAAAGAAATGGAAAAATGTTCCATGCCCATGAATTGGAAGAACAAATATGAAAATATCTATGCTACTGAAAGCAATCTACACATTTAATGCAATCTTTATCAAAATATCAAATTTTTTCAAAGAAATGGAACAAATAATACTAAAATTTATATGGAACCAGAAGAAAACTTGAATAGCCAGAGGAATGTTGAAAAAGAAAACCAAAGTTGGTGGCATCCCAATTCTAGACTTCAAGCTCTATTACAAAGTTGTCATCATCAAAACAGTATGATACTGCCACAAAAAACAGACGCATAGATCAATGGAACAGAATAGAGAGCCCAGAAATGGACCCTCAAGTCTATGGTCAACTAATCTTTGACAAAGCAGGAAAGAATGTCCAATGGAAAAAAGATAGTCTCTTCAACAAACGATGTTGGGAAAATTGGACAGCACATGCAGAAGAATGAAACTGGACCATTTCCTCAAACCACACACAAAAATAGACTCAAAGTGGATGAAGACCTCAGTGTGAGACAGGAATCCATCAAAATCCTTTGCAGAGAACACAGGCAGCAACCTCTTCGACCTACACTAACTCTTTCCTAGAAACATCACCAAAGGCAAGGGAAGCAAGGGCAAAAATGAACTCTTGGGACTTCATCAAAATCAAAAGCTTTTGCACACCAAAGGAAACAGTCAACAAAACCAAAAGACAATGAACAGAATGGGAGAAGATATTCACAAATGACATATGTCCAAAATCTATAGAGAACATATCAAACTCAACACCCAAAGAACAAAAACCCAAACAGGAAATGGGCAGAAGACATGAACAGACATTTCTGTAAAGAAGACATCCAAATGGCCAACAGACACATGAAAACGTGCTCCACATCACTCGGCATCAGGGAAATACAAATCAAAACCACAGTGAGATACCACCTCACATTAGTCAGAATGGCTAAAATTAACAAGTCAAAAAATGACAGATGCTGGCAAGGATATGGAGAAAGGGGAATCCTCCTACACTGTTGTTGGGAGTGTAAGCTGGTGCAGTCACTCTGTAAAACAGCATGGAGGTTCCTCAAAAAGTTGAAAATAGAGCTACCCTATGACTCAGCAACCTCACTATTGGTATTTACCCTAAAGATACAAATGTAGTGATCTGAAGGGGCACATGTACCCAAATATTTATAGCAGCAATGTCCACAATAGCCAAACTATGGAAAGAAACTAGATGTCCATCAGCAGAATAATGGATAAAGAAGACATGATGTTGTGTGTGTGTGTGTGTGTGTGTGTGTATGTGATATAATACCATGTGGCCATCAAAAAAATGAAATCTTGCCATTTGCAATGAGGTGGATGGAACTAGAGGGTATTATGCTAAGTGAAATAAGTCAATCAGAGAAAGACAATTATCATATGACCTCTCTGATATAAGAAATTTGAGGGGCATGGCAGGGGTTCATGGGGGATAGGGAGGGAAAAAATGAAACAGCATGAGATCAGGAGAGACAGATCATAAGAGACTCTTAATCTCATGAAACAAACAGGGCTGCTGGGGGATCAGAGGGGATAGGGTGGCTGGGTGATGGACACTGGGGAGGGTATGTGCTATGGTGAATGCTGTGAAATGTGTAAGCCTGATGGTTCACAGACCTGTACCCCTGGGGCAAATAATACATTATATGTTAGTTAAAAAGAATAAAATAAAATAAAATACCATAAACAAAATCTAAAGAAATTTTAGTTTGTATCATAAACTAAGAACAAGTTTTATCCATAAATAAAGACCTCTTACAAATCAATTGGAAGAAAAAATTTTAAAATCCACTACATCACTCAAAATGAAAGAGATACAAACTTAAGCTACAGTGAGAGACCAGCATTCAACTATCAGATTGGCAAAGATCAAAATATTTTAGAAGACTATTTTGGCAATAATTTATAGAAACAGGTACATTGCTGCATTGCTGGTGGAAATACAAATTATCGTAAACTCTTAGAAGGCAATTTGACGATCAACACTAAAATTGAAAGTACATGCGTCATTCGAACCAGCCCGTGACTCATGGATATTTATCCATAAATATGTTCCCATGGGTTAATTTTCACTTTTTTATGTAATAACAAAAAATTAGAAACCTAAATGCCCTTCCACAGAAGACTAAAATAATCAGTCTTAACAGATTGAATTGTCATGGAGATGGGTTGATCTCTAAGATAGAGTTAAGAGGAAAATGATATGGTTCAGAAGACTGTATACAATATGCTACTATCTGTAGGAAAAGAAATAATATATATACTTATACCTATCATTTGTATGAAAATATACATATTACAAATGTATGTATAAATATCTAACAGACCTCTAGAAATATATGAGAAACTTGGGAATGATTATTGGGAATTGGATGGCTGGAAAATAGAGGAGGAAGGAGATTTTTCTATTCCACATACTTTATGTGGCTATTTTGAATCTTTAAGACACGGTAATCAACATCCAGCAAACTAGCAAAGATACCACTAACTTATATAAACATAAAGCTCACTTAACACTCCATAAAACTTAAGAAGTCTGATCAGGGGTCAGCTGATATCATCTCTGAAAGAATAGAGCCCAAAATAGGGAACCCTGCAGTTCTCTACATAGGAATTCTGCCCAAACATTACAGCTTAACATTCTTGTGGGCACAGAAAATACACATGTGTGGCAGTCAGTAGCCTCACTGGCGAGCAGAAGAGAACAACTCAAGTAGTTGCTGTATGAGTCAAGGAAGCTTCCTTGCTAGCCACCATTATGTGACTCTGGCTTAGTTCCAATCTTAACTGAAGGTTAATTTTTAAATAATTTAGATTGATATAATCACAAAAATGAAAAACAATCAGAGAAAAAAAATCACCAAATTGTCCTGACTTCATCTGAAGGAGCATTTCTTCTGGCTCCCCTCCAGGAAAAGCCAAGATGGCCTCTAGGTTAAGTTTGAGTCTGATTAAAACCTCCTCCCCAAGACTGCACTTAAGCCCCTTTGTGGACTGCTTGTCATCAAAGAAATCTGGCACGTTATGTAGAAAAGAAAGATTAATGTGATTCCCAAGTAAACCTAACAGTGCAATTCAACCACAGTTAACTCGAGTTGATAAATGATTCAGAGTACTGGTACACTATTGTAAAACACAATTGACTTTTTATAAAACAGGGAAGCAATTTCTTTTCTTCCATTTTCTCCTCCAGCATTTCTGAGCAGTTACATGAGGAAGTGGCTGTTTCCCCCGGCAGCTGGGCTCTGAATCTCCATCACTGGAGAAGCAATTTCCAGTGCTACAAACATCTGGAGAGCTGGCTGATTACAACACACACACACACACACAACCTTGAACTTCCATTTGGTAAGAGAGTTTAAAGAACATACCTCAGACTGTGCATTAAACACTAGTGTTAATCATTGCCAGAAAGCCAAGGGTGGAATGCACGTAAATTGAACTTAAACCCAAACTTACTTTGCAGTACCTTGGACTCTAGGTCTTGCAAACAATAAGCCCACGAACCCGGCACCCAGCACACATGTGAGTGTCAGGAATTTTCCAGTTCCATTATAATTCTAATAATTTACCTTACTGTGCTACCGAGGTATGACACTTCTGTTTCCTTATCTACAATAAATGAATTTGTCCACCTATGTTTGGGTCGTGGTGAAATCCAGTGTACTATGCCTAGTGCCGTATCATCTCTGGGAGGAAGAGCTCACCAACTCAATATCTTTTTAAATTGTACGCAAAAATGAGAAAGTAAAAACAAGTTCTGCCTACCACAAGACTTTTATAGCATTAAAGATACCTATTTGACTATACTCACAAATACATGTGTGGTCATTTTTTCTTAATTTGCTTACACATTTCTATTCTTTTCTAACATAAACAGAAGAAAAAATTATCTCTGGATACTTCCCAAAGTGGATGAATATTTTTTTCCTTTCCTGGGCGTGCAGCCAATAAAGATTAAACTGGGGAGGGAATTGATATGACCTTGGGGAAGCATGTCAACCCCTCAGGATGTCAGCCTCCTCTGTAAAATAAGAAAACTGGACAAATCAGTACTTCTCAAGCCATGGTGTATTTTTGAATCGCCTGGGAAGCACCTTGGCCATTGGGGTAGGGTCTCTGAATCTGTTTTGTTTGTTTGTTTGTTTGTTTGTTTGTTTGTTTTTTAATGAACTCCCCAAGAGATTCTTCTGATACACACCGAAGTTAGAGAATCCCTCTATCCAATAATTTCTGAAGTCATTTCCTGCTCTAACAATCATTAATCTTTCTTTAAACATACCTTCCCTATGTATATAGATAATCTCATAGAAATGCACAAACACAATCATAGACTGCTTGAGGAACATTTTCTTCTCTATTCCTTTTTTGTGTGGCTTCCCCTCCTGCTGTTCATCCCTTTCTGCCCACAGCAGTCACCTTCCTTCCGTAGGACACTAAATGAACATTCCATGAGTGATCTTAAAATGGGCAGAGTCCTGCTGGCCCCTTTTTATGGACCCAGATGCCGAATCCCAAACCTCAAATGTATCTTTCTTAATCTAACTGAAAGTATCAATTATGTGCAAATTCTCTGTCTCCTCTCATTCTGTGTCCCCTACTACCATCCAAATGACCTCATCTAAACAATAATCACTCTTGTGCAATCACAACTGTTTCTGCCTCTGTCTCCAGGGCCAACCTCAGTGCTTGGCAGGAACTTGGTGTTGTTTGTTGACTGACTAACCGGCTTTGAAAAGGGGAAAATTTCAGTCTTTGCCCTGATTGTTTTGTGACTCTTCATGAGCCATTGCCTTTACTCAATAGACAAGTGGAAGAATGCTGAAGATGAATGAAGGTTGCAATGCAGCCCAAAAGCCAGAAGCTCCCTACCAGTCTCCCATGAGCCCCATCTCTCTCTACTCACAAGCAAAAGAGACTCTGAAAACGAACACTGTGTGTATAAAAATAAGAAAAAATAACGGCTTTCTTCAAAGTAGAGTCCTTCAAATGATCGTACCCAAATCTAAATACATACAGGTGAAATGTCATAAAAGTTTTTAACATTCAGTTTTGTTCTATTCTACTTTGTCAAGTGTTTACATTCGGCAAGAAATTAATAAATATTTTACCGATGGATGGAAGCCTTCATGAGACTGAAATTCAATTAGTTTACCTGGGACCAGAACACTTCCTTTGGCAAATCTCTGTGCATAAGAAGTTGAGATGGGATTTGCCCCCCATGTTCCACACAGCGCACTGGTGGTCCCTTTCCATGTTTTACCCAAACCGCCTTGATTTATGACCAGGAAAGAGAGTGGACATGACATTGCACTGCCCATCTCTGAGATGTCAGGAAGGACTGCATCAAAACCATGGGTTGCCTACCTTGGCAACCCAAACCCGTGGATAATAGCCCTCCTTCTCAGGTCACTCTTCTGGGGCTGTTAATGCTTACAACAAGTTTAATTAAGAATTCAGCGAAAGAGACAACGGTCAAAAGAATATGGTTCATGACACTCCCTCAAATCCCTAAAAAAATCAATATGGAGCCCAAACATTGACTTGTTTTTGAGGACACTTTGCATTGCAGTCATGCGTGCAGGAGAGCTCTCACAGAAAACACTTTGGTCTTCAGGGCTCTCAAGCAGACCTTCCAGTCCAGCATTGCAATAAACGTCAATCACCATGGCACTATGGAGGCAAGACTGGGACATAATCCAGAGCCCACCAGAACCACACTTTCAGAATACAACCCTTCCATATCTCTGAGCCACAGTGATCATGCACAAGCATGGGATGAGAAAAACCAGAGGAAGTGCCTCAGGAAGAGGACTCTTCCTCAACCCTTTCTGAGGCTCCTCTGGTAGCTTACGTCCATCTCTGGTCCTGTTCTTGAGATTCCTCATATAAATTAGCAAACAGAGTTCATTTTCTTTTCCAGGTGTACGTGAACCACGTAATTCTCAGAACCTGATGTAAATGGGTGTTTGTATTCACTCACTTCCTTAAGAGGGACAGATTGTAGCGAGAAGTGCAAATCTTGGAATGTAAATATGTCTGAAATGTTTAATGTTGCTAATCCACACTGTTTAGACAAATTTTCCATGGAGTAGTTCAGTTAATGTAGAAGTATGAACCTGGTCTGAGGTGAAGCAAGGAAATCAGGCAGTTACTCTCTGTGAGATGTAAACATAAAGAACTAGCCAGATTCTATTTTCACTGGCCTCTGTATCTGGAGAAATGTATCTAACGTAAACTAATGTCCACTAGTTTTTTTAAGTTCCATAAGTGACGCCAATATCTGGACCTACAACAAATATGAAATTCTTATTTTATTAACATAAATGTTATCTATAATATACTATATAACATACATTTTTATGCACAATCTCTAACCCTTCCATAGATCACCCTTCATCCTGTTGCTCAAACCCAAAATTTAGTCTCTGTGGTTCTTTGCTTTCCCTCAATCTCACACCCAGCCATTAGCTCTAACACAAAATATATCTTATATTTTTCTACCTCTCCCCGGTTCTCCGAGCACCACTCTAGTCTGAGCCGAAACTCATCTCTCTCCTGGACCACTGCAATAGCTACCAAAATGAGTTTCTCTGCTTTCTTTCCTAACTTCCTCAAAGCTATTCTCCAATAGCAGTCAGAGAGACATCCAGTACCTCAAAGTCTCCACAGCTTTCCTTCACACTTAGGATAAATCCCAACTTCCTTCACAATCGAGCCCACGTCTGTACCTCCAACTCCATCCCCTATCACTTTCCCCACCCTCAGTACCTTCCAGCCAGCTGCTCTGGTTTTCAATCTGACTCTTCTACCCACCAAGCTCATATTCTCACCTTACTCCTTTTCACCCACCTCTTGGAGGGGTTGGATCTGGTCTATCACTCAGTTTTCCAGGTCTCAAGTCAATGTCAGCATCCTTAAAAGAGCATCTCGTAACCATTCATTCTTAAGGGGCCTCCCAATCCCAACTATCACATCACTCTGATTATTTCCTCCATAATAATCATTCCTTTGACTGTCCTTCGTTGGAAGAAAGCTGCCTCACCCAGGATTATACCCCCTTCCTGTGATTAGTCTGTATCCACTAATTGGTCTACACAAAGTAGAAATGAGAGCCATTCTCCACAATGAGGGTATCTCTGAAAGTCAACCCAGTCTCCGACCTCCCTGCGTAATTGATTGAAACCTTCCTGGAGTTTTAGCACAACTTGTCCCTTTCCAGTCCTGGTCACAGCTCCGCCCATTCATAGATGGGCAACCCCAAGAGCACTCCCTAATAACTTCCTACATGCTAGTGGTTTTCTGTAGCAGCTTCCCAGGATCCCAGTTTACAAGAGAACTGGTCATATTCTGGACATGTCTTGAAGGTAAAACTGATAAAATTTGCTGATGAATGTGATGTAGGATACGCAAGAAAGAAAAGAGGCAATGATAACACCAAGACTGATATCTTAAGCAACTGGAAGAACCAAGTTGCCATTTACTGTCATGGGTAACTCTGCAGAAAG
The DNA here is from genome assembly GCF_022355385.1 of Mustela nigripes. Taxonomy (NCBI): domain Eukaryota; kingdom Metazoa; phylum Chordata; class Mammalia; order Carnivora; family Mustelidae; genus Mustela; species Mustela nigripes. The sequence continues at coordinate 81,915,974 of NC_081562.1, read as the reverse complement.
AATATGTTGGGGATGGTGCTGGGACTCACAGTTTGGTACTGTTCCTACTATGATGTCCATGAAACCCCCAAGAGGAGTTTCAATAAGTACTTGGACTTCAAGCCTGGATCTCAAGGTAGAGGTCAGGGCAGAAATAGAAATGTGGGAATTGTTAGCATGTGGATGGTGAAGGCTTACAACTGGTAGAAAATACCTTTAAATAAAAAAAATATATACATTATAATTTTGGCTAGCCTTGCCAAAGTAGACTTTCTCCATTATTATCACAGCATTTTAATTTTGAAATTTGAGATTTACTTTGTCACTAGTTAGCTATTCTACCTTAAATGAGTCATTTAATTAACTTATTGGCCTCTTGGTTTCTCCATCTGACATGTGGAGATAAATAATGATTATAAACTCCAACTTCAGGGGTTGATCTGAGGATCAAATGAGAAGATAGACAGGAAGGCATTTAAAATAATTGAAACATTATCTTAATTGAGACATTTTATTTCTGTTAGTTTTTTTTTTTTTTTTGCAAAAGTATCATTTCTTTGTTATTAGGAATAAAAGGGAGACAAGAATTAAATTAAACATCCATTAAATTTCCTGTAACAGAAATAACAAAGAATCATCCAAAGGAAAATAAAAGTAAGTGAAATAACATTAACAAAAATGGAAATAAACACATTGGAAAACATTAATTCTAGAACAGGTAAAACTCAGCTTTTGGGTAAGTTAAAAATACAAAAACATTTTGCAAATTAATAAAAAACAAAAGATGAGCTTACATATAATGACAAAAGAATAAAACATAAAAGATTTTTGAATAAAGCAAATATCAAAAGTATGTTAATTTACTTAAAAGCTCCATTCAGATGATAATTTTTCATCTTGAAAAAGAACATAAAAACAAACTTACTTCTCCTGGAAATTAATTGGTGTTCCCTTGTGCCTGAGCAAGATATCATTATGTGTTGTCATCTTTGTTTCGTATCACTTTTTAAACTGAAAAATGGAATTTCAATCATCTATAAAGGTATTTTAAATTTTTTTTAATGGGAAGATCTCAAAAGACTAACTTAAAATATAAGGCAGTCCCATTCTTCTGGTAACCTATTCTAATTATGCTGTGTAGGCGCATCTCACCCTGCTCTACCTGCCAGAGCGTTGCTGGGGTGGGGCTCTCCACAGAGAGTGGCTGCCATGGTAGACGTCCAAGTTCTTTTCCCATGAAGAGCAAGGCTCTGGAGATTGAGCAAGCAGAGGGCTTGGGTACAGGTATTTTATGTTCTTAACTTTAAGATATTATTAGAGATGACTGGAGCCATTTCATTCTGGAATAATCACCATCTTAGCCATGACAGGTCAAGAAGGAGGGGAATTCTGATCATCTTGACAACAGCTCTTCAGAGAGGGGGAAGTCTCTTTGGGAAATCTTCAGGGGCCTCTTTCCTATTTCTCCTGAACTTGCCTCTTAGTCCAAGAGACCTGGTATCCTTGAGTCAAGGAGCCTCCTAGTCAAGGAGCATCTGGTCTCCTTCCCTTGGGACTATACTCAGCTCCCGTGTGTCACTTTCTTGTGCTACCTGGGCTATGCATTAGTCAACCCCAGCTACCATAAAATACTACAGACTGGTGGTTTAAACAACAGACCAAGACCAGGTGCCAGCACAGTCAGTTTCTAGTGAGACCTCTCTTCCTGGCTCACCGGCAGCCACCACCTCGCCACGTGCTCACATGATCTGTCCTTTGTGCTTGTGCAGGGAAGGGCAGAGCATTCCACTGTCTCTTCTCATGAGGACCCTAGTCCTACCCTCTCAGAGTCTATATGACCTCATTTCATCTTAATTACCTCCTTACAGGCCCTTCTCCAAATGCAGTCTCACTTTGGGAGTTAGGGTTGCAGCATATGAACAGGACCAGCGGTGGCAGGAGCTGGAGGGCTGGGGGAGGGGAAGGAGGGGCACAATCGAGTCCGTAACAGAGTAAGAGAAAACTCTAAAGCTAATCTCAAAAACAGCGTTCCAAGATTTCATTTAATCCGGTAAGAATTTCCTTTTACTGTTCTGTTCTTTCATCCATCTGCACAGTCTCGCTCACAAACACAGGATGGGAATACACAGGATTCTATTCTCAGAATGCAGTAGTATTTTAGAAATAGAATTGCTTTTGAATTCAGAGAAAGATACCAAACTATGAACAGCAATTACTTCCCAGGTGGAATTGGTGGAAAGAGGTGTGTTTGAGGGGTGGGAGCATAATCTGCTGTTTCCTGGTCTGTATAATTGATGAGGTTTTTTTAAGATTATGATAAGAGATACATATTCCTTTACATTTGAAAAGAAAAATAAAATATAAAGGTGGAAAAAAATTCACTGAGTTAGAAAGCCATAGAAAGGATATGTGCCAAGACTATAGGAAAAAAAAAATTACCTGCTTTTTGGCTTTTTAAGCAACTCTGACTCAGACTCCTGACTTTTCCTACTTGTCTACCTCTTCTATCTTCTTTGTATGATTTTAAAGCTGGAAATAGATTCCTTAAGAATTTTAATAAACTGTTAACTGTTAATAAAAACTGAAAATTTTTGTAACTTGCTTGCCTGATTTTTTTCATTGGAACTCCTGTTTCCGTCTGCATTCTTTTAAAGAATCTAATCTAAATCTGTATCCTTAGGGGCACTTGGCTGGCAGTGAGTAGAGCATATGACTCTTAATCTTGGGATTGTTAAATTTGAGCCCCTTATTGGATGTAGAATTTACTTAAAAAATAAAATCTTAAAAAATAAATAAAAAATAAACCTGTACCTTTTTTAGAGACTGGAAAACATAAGATTACCATGTTTTTTGATAATACTTTTTTAAAATAATATTTTTAGATCTTGTAGCTACTTTACATTATTCTAAGTCATGTTAGCATGACACGAAAAGGATCAATGGGGGGGAGAAGAAAATGACCTAAGAAAGATGGTGGGTTGGTGTAAAGAGATCATCTGGCCCATCCATGGGACACCAGTCAAGTGACCCTATGTGTCACCACGTGGTAACTCATTTTTTCTAGCTGGGCAGCAGACAGTTTCCATATGTGTGACATGGGGACCCTGAAGGCTCAGGAAAGTTTATCGTCAGGGAAGTATATACGGGAAAAAATTTGACTGGTCAAGAGAGTCCAACACATAAGGAGCATTCGATAAGTCTTCAGTACATAAATCAAATTGGTAAAATTAGTGATCAACCTCACATATGTATGGTATCTATAGAAATTAAACTTCTAAAAATTGCAACAGTTCAAAGACACTAATTCAGGAAGCTAGAGTTATTCTGAATTATACTTTTTTCACTGGATTCAAGAAGGATCAGGAGGGGCACCTGGGTGGCTCAGTGGGTTAAGCCTCTGCCTTCAGCTCAGGTCAGGGTCTCAGGGTCCTGGGATCAAGCCCTGCATCAGGCTTCCTGCTCAGTGGGGAGCCTGCTTTCCCCCCTTCTCTGCCTGCCTCTCTGCCTACTTGTGATCTCTCTCTCTGTCAAATAAGTAAATAAAATATTAAAAAAGAAGAAGAAGAAGAAGAAGTATCAGGAGGATGGAAATTAACGCAGATGATCTGAGTGGAAGAAAAATAAGTAGGAACATCTTACAAGGCAGCAAATTCTATGGCTACTTTTTTAGTTGAATCAAACAGTTTGGAGATTGTTTAAATGACTTAATTTCTTTGAGTAGTCCACGGTTGGTGAATGAACAAAGCATGCCTTCTCCTTGGAATGAAAGAGATTGCTCCTACCCCATGAACTGAGCCTATTTTCTCCCTCTGTATATTGAGACTGCAACAGGAAACACTCCAGAGTAAGGAAACTGGAATGTGACTGACCTTTTACCTGGAATGATACCGACAACATTGGCATTTGCCACCAGTGATGTGACAACAGAGCTGACGGGAACTCTTCGCTAGACACCTGAACAACTTCTTTTTATTTGACCGATGTCTATCCTTCAGTTTTGCAGTTTTGCAATGTCCTATAACTATATCAGACATTGCTGATTTTAAAACCAGGCATACTACACTTTATAATCTACTCCTTTTTAAACAAATCATAAGGATCTATCAGCTTCATTATTTTTGATTGAGGATCCAAACAGATTAATGAGATGGCAGTCTAGCAAGATTCTCCTCAGCACAGACAGCTAGACCTTTCTCTGTACGTCCATCCAAGGCCTCCCTGGCTAAGGGATCTTGTTACTATCTTGTAAAATGTCTAAATTATTCCAATGTCTGATCACATAACGTAAAGCAATTGCCAGCATTTCAGTCACTGATACATAATACAGCGGCATAATTCCGCTTTGAACATCTTCACACTCAGCCATGAAATAACTCTTGGATAACTTTGGGCCCAAGTCACAGAAGATCTTATGATACTTTGTTCCTTCATAGTTGTAAACCAAAGAAGATGCTAGCATCTTCCTTTCCTCTTATTTAAGTGTATGAATCAGAATCAGGTTTTTAATTCATACCAGGTAATAAGTATACAATAGCACCTACATTCATTTTGCATATGCTAACTGAAAAGCATAAAATTTATTCTATGACCCTAAGATTCCCCTGGCAGGATTCTAAGGGAGTAATTCACCAGGTCCTGCTGAGGACACTCCCAAGCTGCTCATCTCCCTCACCACTGACACCACTCAAGTAGCCTGACCTGCTACCATCACTTGCCCACGTTATCGCAACTGTGCACTAACTGCCCTTTGTCTTGTGTCTTCTAATGCATTCTCTATGCCACCAGAGAGAGCTTCCAGAACTGGGAGTCTGCTAATGCCTCTCTCAACCTAAAACCCTTCGATAGATTCTCACTGCTCTAAAATAGAATGCTGGATCATGAAGACGGTCTAAAAATGATCAGACCCCTACTCTCTGCCCCGCCTTATTCCTCACCCTCTTGTCAAACCACGGAGCCTTCACTAAAGAAAATGTAGTTGGGAAAGCAGCTAGCTTTCAGAATAGAGATAGCTACTTTTATATTATTATACAGAAAAAATCATCCTTAGCAATCCCTGGCCAATAGAATAGCTATAGTTTGTTGAGTTTTCAATTATGTGCTTTACATACATAAATCTCATCTAATTCTCCTAATAAACCTTTGAGGTATGTAATACACCGTCTCCATTTTACAGGAGAGATACCTAAGCGGTAGGACTGGATTTGTTTGCTCAGTTTTCCTTCATTCTCCTCAGAGTTTGCAAAGACAAAAACTACATTTCCCAGATTCCCTTGCAGCAAGGGTTCTGAGCGTAAACTGGGTCCCAAAAGGGGATGACACACAAGTGAGACAGGGAGATATAGAGGGCAGAAGTGAAGCAGACACACCCTTCCCATCTCTTTTTGACTATTTCTGTGGGAAAGGAAATGATGGCTCCTTGACACCATGCTGTAGGGTCCATCCCATAGCCACCTTGGTGTTCAGAAACTGTGGTGGCAGCAGCAAGTTCTTGATCCTGGAAGAGTTCTAGGGCTGTCCTCAGAGGTAGGAGCTCCCCTGATGGGCTAGTTAGCTGGAGTTTTGTAGCCATTCCTGGAAAACTTTGGAACAATCTAGAACTTGCTTCTTCAACCCTTCTAATGCTTCAGTAAGCACCTAGTTCTCTGTGTTAAATCCTTCCCTGATTAGAATACTTAAAGTTGTTTCTGGTTTTTTTTGTATTGAACCCAACAGTGCACAAAAGCCTCCACATTAAGTTGCTGAAATGAAGACACCCCCCCCACCAAAATACAGTGGCTTAAGTAAAACCAAAGTTTCCTTTTCTTCCACATCACAGTCCACAAGTGGGTGATATCACACAAGCTGGGTGGCTCTGTTGTCATCAGTATGAAGCTTCTCTCTGTGGCCCAAGGAAGCTATCATTTTCTGACTATTTCTCTGCCAATAGGAGAGCCAGGAGGTGAAGAGAAAGTCAATACTCAATGATTTTCCACCAGGTACAAAACTCCTTTTCTCATGTCATTAGCTAGAAATGAGTCACCAGCAACACCTAATCCCAAAGAAGGGTGAAGGAATATAGTCACAGGTAGGCAACCATGTACCCTGCTAATACATAAGGTGGGGAATGGGGTGGTGGGTGGTGAAGATATTTTGTTAGAAAAAGAGAGAAAGAAAAATGGTTGTCAGGGTAACTTTCCAGTGTCTGCCATGGTTACCACTCTGCACAGTATCCATGAACACGTTCTTCTTTCTGTGGAGACACCACATTCACCCCGCCCTGAAGTAAGATCCTCATCTATCGGCTCCCATAGGAAAGTAACAAAATCCAAAGATCTCTCTGGTCACAGCCGTTAAGCTAAGTCTCTCTTTTTTTTTTTTTTTATGCTCAGCCTTTTCCTCTCTCCTTCAACTTAATGTTGACTACCTTTGGTGAGAGCCATCTGAAACAGTTGAGAAGGCATGTCTTTATAATTCAGTCTTTGCTCTGGGCTGACTTCCATTGTCTGGACAAGCAGAACACTTAACAGAGAGCTGATGAGAAAGACCTTCATCATCAAATTTACCTGCAGCTACTTGGGGATGCAGACAGATTTTCAGGCTTGCACAGCCTGAAAAAAGTTCTGAGTCATATTAGATTGCAAACCATAAGTGAGAAAACTTCTATTATCAGAGCTATATTGCTTACTGATTAATAATTACCCAACTTCCTTTTCCTCTTATAATACACTATTAGCAGTAGTGAGGGCTAGGCAACATATACTGATATTCTAAGCTATTCTCCTTGAGCTAAAGGTCATTAGGTACAAGGCTCATCATCCAAGTTATGGTAGGTAACTATTTTAGTAAATGATATGCCACTGAATAACAAATGTTACCAATTTTCCTAGCTAAAATATTGTGCCAACTTTGAATTATATAATAAATTTAGTATCTGTGAAAAAATAAAATATTGTATCAATGTCGCCTACTGCCTGTTGCTACCTGAATCCACAACACCAATTTTTGGTACCAATTTCTATATTAATTAGGGTACATGCTAAGGTCTTAAAAAAAAAAAAAAAAGATCCTCTAAGATATAATGTCTTCATAACACAGAAGCTTGTGTCTCTCTCACCCAACAGAACAGGGACAAGCAGGGAAACTCTGCTACCAATGAGTGTCTTTCTTCTCTGGGTTCCCTTTAACTATCCTATTACCATTTCCCCACCAGAAGAAATGTTTCTTAAAAAAAAAAAAAAAAACTTCCAAAAGCTGCCACATCACTTCTGATGATACCCCATTGGCAAGAACTTCATTTTGTCGCTACAAGGAATGCGGTGAAATACTGTGTCTAGCTGAGTATCTGTGTGCCTTGCTAATACTCAGGAATCCCATTACTCAGACAAGCAGAGGAAAAGGGACTCCAGGAGAGTCTTAGCAGTCTCTCCCACTGTGGGGACTAGAGAATAACAGCTGCTTGTCTCCAGATACCAAAGGCAAAATGACTTCCACAACAGCCTTCCAGTATTTACAAGGAATGTTAAGGCTCTTACTGCCACTCTTTCCTTTGATGACACATACTCTCCAGAATCAGAAAGTTATGTTGCTTTGTTTCACTGACCTAACCATTCGTTTATAGATTTGTTCCAGCAGCCATCATTAATTGCATCCCTACCACGCACCCGTCATTTAGTTAGACCATAAGAATCCACAGATAACTAAAACAGAGTCATCTGGGATCCTTAAGAGTTTCTATTTACTTGGATTACTTACTTAGAAAATTCATTAGTCTCTTCTGAACATACGACAGAACCAAAAATTTGCTTAAAAGTAACAAATTCAAGGGAAACACACAAGAGAAAGAGTTTTATTTTTCACTTTCCTCAATTTTGTACTACTTACATCCATTGGCCTAACTAAAATGATAATTTAGTGTAAAATGAATCATGTAAGGTACAAAAATCTTGGCAACGAGGATAAGTTTCAACTCCATTACACCTACACACTCTTACTAATCAACCGCTATGTTGACACTAGCTTTCCATCATGACAATGAGGCTGTAGTACACAGAAGACGTTTTCTGTCCACGGACGGCCCCCCAGTTTGGAATCCTACTTCTCGTGGAACTAAGCCAACACCAAAATATTCCCCCAAGGAAGCCAGACACAAATGAATATGTACTGTTTTATTCCATTTATACTTCAAGTATAAAAACAGGGGGAAAAAACACGAATGCATGCTCTTAGAAGTGAGGAGAGAGGTAGTACATGGTGGGGGCATACGGGATGCTTCTGGAATGCGGATAATGTTCTATTTCTGGATCAGGGTGCTGATTACACAGGTGTGTTTGGTTTATAAATCCCATTTGACAACACGCTGAAAATTCTGGTAGCAGTTTGTCACTGTTCCTATTATTTAGAAGGATGTAGAAAAATTTATGTTTAGATGTTAACTTATGTTGTCCCAGAAGTTTCTTTTTAAATCTTTTTTTTTTTTTTACATTTTATTTATTTATTTGACAGGCAGAGATCACAAGTAGGCAGAGAGGCAAGCAAAGAGAAGAGGAAGCAGGTTCCCCACTGAGCAGAGAGCCTGATGCGGAGCTCCATCCCAGGACCCTGAGATCACGACCTGAGCCAAAGGCAGAGGCTTAACACACCGAGACACCCAGGTGCCCCCACTGTGAAGGTTTTCAACAACAAGAGGTAAGTGTGCCTTTCCGATTCCCACCAGATTGAGGCAGGGGTCATGGGAAGGAACTGATGGGGAATCAGGAGCTCTAGCACTGGGAGTCCGTGTCTAAGTCCTTCTGATATTTATCCCTCTCCGCCTGTTTTCTGACTACACCTGAGTCCTAAGGCTCTCCAGTCTGTAATTCTCTCTTGATCACTCATTATTGCCGTTTTCCTGTTTTGATCTAGACTAGCTTTTTTGGCACTCTAGTTATCAAATTAGGTAGACACCAGGAAAAATTGATGATATCATGACAAATCAGCATAGCTCTTTACCAAAGGCAGGAACCCTGGGACAGGGCACCCCCTGACTCCTGATTTATGGCCAGTACATGGCCTGAAGCAAAGCCTGGCATTTTTCTGGACCTCAGTTTGGTCATTTGTAAGTCAAAGGAGCCAGACTGGATGATCCTTCAAAATCCTTCCAGGTCATGGTTCTGCTTCTGAGTTAACTTGTTGAGATCTAAGAAGTAGCTGAACCAAAACTCTAGGGTTCTGGCTCAAACCCAGTTTTCTTTCTACAGAGATGTATGTAAAAAAGCAAGTTGTAGTCAGATTTTAAAATTCTTGTTGACCAGTTTGTGCTGAATGCAGATGTCAGCCACATGAGGTAAATACATTCTCCTTGCCTTTCAGGTGGGGAAACTGCCCATCATGTGGACAGGGGATTCACCCCAGTATGTGTGCCTGACTGGTGCCAGAGGCAGGATGAAAAGCCTCGTCCTACAGATTTCAGCGCTTTCCTCTCTCCTAACAGGCTCGTAACATGCCCCCAAATCAACAAATAAGCCAAAAATAAATCCTATCCCAAAGCAAAAGCAGTCCTTCTTTTTCTGTTTTCCTCCAGTTGAGGAAGAAAAACAAGAATGGGAAAGTTTCATTTATCTCCCCCTATGGGGGAGTTCACATTTTATCGGGAAGTTATCAATACTTTGGGAGTATAAAAGGCATTATAAGTACAGGATCAAAGATCAACAAGGATTTCCTTCTCTTCTCTCTCTCTCTCCCCCCCCCCTTTTTTTTTAATATTCTTGTAGAAGTTAGAAAGGCATACAGGTAGCCCACTCAACCTGATGTGACGCCTTTAGGGGGTGTCAAGGGTGATATGAGCCTACACTCTATGGAAACAATTCTAGGATGTGTAGCAAGCATTGTGGACAACACTCTGAGCAGACTTAGGAATATTTTTAATTACTGTTTCAAGCAGGCTGATGATTGTTTCAGAACAAGTCTCCCGTCACACCCCTGCACTTGATCTGCAGAATTCCTTAGAAGACACTGGACCCAGCAGGCAGTAATATATCACATGCCCAACAAAGACAAAAAAATGTCCTGGACGTTGCCGTAACTCTCAAGGAGTTGTTAGAGTTCACTCAAGTACTTCTAAAAATACGATGGGTTAAACTTTCCGAGCCTGCTTCCTTTAGATGGACCATCAATAACTAGGCAAAGAATAGCTATTACAAGAAAATATGTACAATATTTAGTCAGTCCTTATTCTGTGGTTTATCTGTGCTGAATCCCCCCATTCAATTTGTATCTCCAAAGTCTACCCTAAGCTGAACACTGAGGTTTTGAGTTAGTTCTACATATAATCAGACTATTTTCTAAATCGGGTGTTACAAGTCTGCCTACTTGTTACTTTCCGTAGTTGTAAAATGCATGGGTATGTTCCCATGAAAGCTATGTTCTCCTGAACCCACCCCCACCACACCCCCAGCATGGTGACCTTACTGAGTGCAAGGATAATGTCTCTTAGAAACTGCTTACGTCCAATAGCACTTTCTAGTGTTCCATGTATCATTTGTGAAACATATTTTTAGACTCTATTATGCCAGAGGCCAAGAGTTACAAATATAGCACAGCAAGTTGGACACAGTCCTGTCCCCACAGAACTGACTGCCAAAAAGTATACGGCCAGGAACCCTGGGGTACCCAGTGAGAGGGAAATAGAGGGTCCTGCAGAAGCTTGCTGGAGGCCAGCAAAGGCTTCCTAAAAGGATTCTCAGCTGGGCTGAGACTTGAAGGGCAAGTAGGAATTCACCAAGTGAAGGAGCATGGCGGGGGGAAAGGTGCCCTGTGTGGGGAGGGCCGGGAACTGGAGAAATGGGATAGCTCTCCCAGAGACCTGAATGCCCCATTGGAGGCCAGGCTGCAATCATTTGCAGGTGACAGTCCAAAATATTGCTGAAGGGAACAGTGAATGCTCTGAGGCACACTTGATGAGCTGGACTCTGCCTGTAGGGTCCCAGTCACCGTCCCGCCTCCCAAGAATGCTCCCCCATGAACAGGAGCCTATGTTCCACTCAATACTCCTTATCTCTTATCAGCATGTGCAGTTCGCACTTTGAGTTAGGGCCCCTGTAGAGCACAGGGACAGAGGGAGCCTCAACCGTCCACTCATCTACAGTTTGCATTTAGGGAACAGTCACCATGAGGCAGGCAGTCCGATGTGAGTTGTGACTAGTAACAGCAAACCTCAAGCCAGGCACTCTCCTAAGCCTCTGTCCTATACTAGTGAACTTTTTTTCTTTTAATTCTTACAAACTCTCTGAGGTAGTATACGTTATTATCCCTATTCTACGGGTGAGGAAACTGAAGCACAGAGAGGCAGAGCAACTTGTCCAAGGTCACACAGCTAGCAGTCAAGGAGTCGCACTGGAACCCAGCCAGCCCAGCTCCGGCCTGAACTCTTAGGCCCTGCACCCTGTGCTTCTCTACCTCCACAGAACAAGGAGGACACCAAACCTCTCTTCTGCCAGGGATTTTTCCTTCTGCTGGGGAAGGTGGACACAAACACCTACCCAGAGTACAAGGCTATGTTAGAATTGTGAATCATACAGGGAGCCTGGGTGGTTCAGTGGGTTAAGCCTGTCTTCAGCTCAGGTCATGATCTCAGGGTCCTAGGATCGAGCCCCGCATCGGGCTCTCTGCTCAGCAGGGAGCCTGCTTCCCTGTCTTTCTCTGCCTGCCTCTCTGCGTACTTGTGATTTCTCACTCTGTCAAATAAATAACTAAATCTTAAAAAGAAAGAAAGAAAGAAAGAAAGATGAATCATACAAATGCAGCTCAAAAAATAAACTTCAGGAGGCATAGTCTACAACATGGATACAAAACAACATATATTTTCCACAAGAGAAATGGCTACCGCTTACTGAGTGTGCCTCCCAAGCACCTGGCATTTCATTTAAATTACCTCATTGCCTTCTCACAGCAACTATGCAAGGAAGATACTATCTGTTCAGAAGCAGCTCAGGCTACAGTAAGTCGTGTAGCCAGATTCAGAGGGTGAAGCTGAGGTTCTTGCCTTGCTCCTTGGGGCCTCCTTAAAATACAGTGCTTTAACCTTACTCCAAAGAATCTGCATCAATTTCATGTAACTTCTCTTTGTTGTAGACAGTAAGGGGAAGTGTTTCACTTCAGGCAGTTACCAGATTCACTTCCCAAATTCTGCAACAGGAAGCGGCGAACATACCAAAACATCGTGCTCATGGCAGCCTGACTGCTTGGGGAGAAAGCTCTAGCTGCAGACCACTCCACCTGGGGCGGACAGGAACACTGCCCAGAGCACTGTAAGGCAGAAGGACGCCATCTTGGAGTTCTAGATCCTACTGGGCCAGGGGAGAAGTGGTATGAAGAGCATCGCAAAGCAACAAGGTGAGGAAGAGGAAAAAGGGGGAGGCAGAGGAGGGAAAGAAGGAGGGTAAATCAGACAACGCAGCACAATTAAAACTTTAATCCTTATCTTCCCAGGAAGATTTTCTTTCAATAGCCAAGGGTGCCTAACCTATGTTGGTCAATTCAACCTCTGCCTTGGCTGTCAGGTATCCCGAAAAAGAAGACTAGGGAGCAAGGGTTAATATCCAAGATTTCAGGATAGGAAGATACATTTTAACCCTGAAGTACAAGATAAATTACATCAAAGAATAAGGAAAAGATGAAAATTATAACTTTGTTTTTAAACATATACTACAATTTTATTTATTTATTTTTAAAGATTCTATTTATTTGACAGAGAGAGATACAGCAAGAGAGGGAACACAACAGAGGAGTGGGAGAGGGAAAAGGAGGCCTCCCATGAGCAGGGAGCCTGATGCAGGGTTCGATTCCAAGACCCCGGGATCATGACCTGAGCTGAAGGCAGATGCTTAATGACTGAGCCACCCAGGCGCTCCTACAGTTTTACACTAATGGCTTCTTTCATACTTCCTCCAACCCTCCAGCCATGTGGACTAATACCCATTTTACTAATTAACCTTATGGTCACATAACCTGAAGATCATTTTATATTCGTTTTTCACTCCTTTTGGAGACTAAAATAGGGGCAAGGTATTAGACTTTCCAAAGAGAAGAAAACAGAAAAGAACATAACGACAAATAAAACTAACCCCCCCCCCCACCACGGGGGCATCAAGAGTAGCAAGGATTCAAATTAGGAATGTGCAGCTGAGTCAGAAAGGTAGTGACCTGTGTGATGAATAAAGGGAAGTGAATCTTATCCCTTCTGGCCAATGAACGCAGACAGCGTGTGTGGAGCCTGGAGGCAGCCTGCTTTCCCTTGGGCCTGCTTAGAGATTAGGTAAATAGAAACATCTTCAAATAACGCAAGATGTAAGAAACTGAAAGCATAACAAGCTGGAGGAGTCATCAGACGATATATTTAGGAGAGCTTATTTGGCAAGCTAGAAAGACAGAACAGCAAGACGTGGTCAATTAAAAGTATTTAAGGCTAAGTGTCTATGACCGGGAGGGACTTAAAAACTCTGGCAAAGAATGAGAAGAGACCACCATTCTCCGAAGATCAGGCAGTAATTTTAACAAACCCATTCATTCACCATTGCACCAACGGCCACTTTCTACATCAAGACTACTTCAAGATTTCAACAAAAGGAAGTGGTTGACAAGAGAATTACCAGGAACTCAGAAGTATTTAATGGGGGGGGGGGGGGGGGAACTGCTATACAAGGGAAAGTTTGTTCTGTATATTATCTAGGCTACACATACTTTTCAAGCTTGTGGGGGTGCGGAGCTAGGAAGAGGTAGGACCTTTAAAAACAGACACTGTTGAAAAATCCCTACACTCACAGAATTTTGGGCAGCTTTGAGGCACAGTTAGACCCCTCCTCTCCCTGGAGCCTCCTAACGGGCTATTTAGGTAGAACAAGAAATTTCTTCATTTTACAGAGGAGGAAACAGAGGCCCAGGAAGGCCAAATATATTGATATAGTCATGCAGCTAGTAAATGCAGGACGGAGATAATCCAAATTATCTTTTTCCAAAGCCCATGCTTCCCCCACTACCCCAGGGCTGTATAAATCTCAACAAGTAAATTCTCAGCTCAAAGATGTTAGTAAAGTGAAATGATTTCAAATTGTTTTAAAATATTTTTATTCATTTGTTTGTCGAGAGAGGGAGAGAGAGAGCACAAGCGGGGGGGGGGGGGGCAGCAGGCAGAGGGAGAAACAGACTGCCTACTGTGCAGAGAGCCCAATGTAGGACTCGATTCCAGGACCCTGGGATCATGACCTGAGCCAAAGGTAGATGCTTAACTGACTAAGCCATCCAGATTTCACTTTCTTGACTTGCTGTTGAAACCTGTCTCCTAGGGACACCTGGGTGGCCCAGTGAGTTGAGCGGCCGGCTCAGGGGATAATCTCAGGATCCCGATCTCAGGGCTGTGGGAGGGAGCCCCTGCGTGGGGCTCTGCTTAGGTTTCTGCTTGGGTTCTTGCTCCCTCTCCCCCCCACCCAGCACTCTCTTGCACTCTCTCTCTCAAATAAGTAAATAAATCTTCTAAAAAAAAATCCCCTAAGTTTCCTGGACTCCTAGTTAATAGTTTGCTCACCTATTCTGATGCACTTCTCACTTCTTTGCCACTCAAAGTGGTCCCATCACCTACCTGGAGCTTTCTGGAAGACTCTGTAAACAGAGCTTCTCCCTTCTGGTTCTAAAGCTATGGTTACCTCACTTTCCCCATCTGTCAGGTCTTGCTATGTAATCTTTGGTCTGTATGTGCTTTGCCGTAGCCATAAAACTGTATGCTTGGCAGTGGAGGAACCATCCTTGGGCTCCCTTTCCTGAGTCACTTGCCTTACCCCCTGCAGTGCCCACCACTGTTCTCAACATGCAGAAGCTCGATAAATACAAACTGAATTGCAAAAAATCACTTATTCTCTCAGCGTTCTATTCTTGCACAAGAAATTGCTTCTTGGCATCATAAAATTTGGGCACTGCGGTACCTTGTATGATATATTGTGGGGAATTTATCAATTTCATAAAATATGATGTTTCAGTTGCATGAGGTTCAAAGTTGCTGACTTTGTTTTAGTCAAAAATTTTATCTTAATTTCATCTGCTATTTTATCAGCTTTTTCCGCTCTTGTGGGGAACAGAGGAAATACATTTATAGTAAAATTAATAGTAATAACAAATAGCTGATATTTATTGTTTTTCATGTGCAGATACATGCTGAATTATTCATATTTATTATTTCATTTAATGCTCATAATCCCTTTCTTGAATTTATAGATGAGAAAACAGAGGCACAGGGGAGAGAAACAACATACCCCAGCTCCCACTGCTCATGGATGGCAGATTCAAATCCCCCCTGGAAGCCACCTTTTAAATCAGTTACTTGGTGCAGTCACAAAAATAATGACTTTGTAGTCTTTTAAACAGTTATTGAGATGTAATCACTTTACATGACTTTGCTACTTTAATTTTCCACAGAAAAGCTTAAGATTTGTAATATGCTGCTGCTTTTTTTTTTTTTTTAAGACTTTATTTATTTGACAGACAGAGATCACAAGTAGGCAGAAAGGGAGGCGAAGAGGGGGAAGCAGGCTCCCTGTTGAGCTGAGTAGAGAGCCCAGTGTGGGGCTCAATCCCAGAACTCTGAGATCATGACCTAAGCCGAAGGCAGAGGCTTAACCCATTGAGCCACCCAGGCACCAGTATGCTTCTTCTGAATCCAGCAGTTTTTTAACTGCTCTGTAACTCTAAGAACACTACCAAAACTGAGGCTTTTTGCCTCCATTTTGTCCCCTCTAAAATGAGAGTGTGAAGAGTCATTGTTAGGATGAAACGAGTTTGTGAGGGGAAAACACCCATAAGCAGGACCAAGTGCCCACAACATGCTTCTGTTGGTGTCCGCGTAACTGGGCTCCATCTCAGCAGTGGCCATTCCCTTACTACCATAGGAAGGCACATTCATATGTCTCTCCTGTGTTCAGTATGTGCTTTAAAACAAATTGGTTGGGACACCTGGGTGGCTCAGTGGGTTAAGCCTCTGCCTTCAGCTCGGGTCATGATCCTGGGGTCTTGGGATTGAGCCCCACATCGGGCTCTCTGCTCAGCGGGGAGCCTGCTTCCCTTCCTCTCTCTCTGCCTACTTGTGATCTCTCTGTGTCAAATAAATAAATAAAAATCTTAAAAAAAATGGTTTGCCTACTATTAAAGAAATTGCTAAATAAAAACCCACACTTTGATAAAATATAAATACACCTAAAACTGACTGGCACATATGGTCAGGTCATTGAATATTTGATGATAGACGTATAAATAAATGAATAGTTGACCTAATAAAGGAATAAATGATCAAAAGCTCAAACAAGAAAGTGAATGACTAATAAAATTATGAAGTTCAAATTGATCTGCAGAGTCTGGGAATAAATGGATGCAAAAAGGAATAAAATGATAGGCACATTTTTTTTTAATTTTCCAAGAACTATATACCCATGTCTCTACTATAAATCTGTAAATCATGTCTCTACTAACATGCAATTAATAGTTTCCAAAAATAAGTAATATGAAGTCAGATTCAAAACTAATGAAGTCCACATCCAATTATAAGAGAACCTCAGTGAGATCTCACTCAAAATTGAGGAAGGAAGTCTAGGGTCAAGTTTTTATTTCATCCTTAATTTCCCACACTTTTCAAAGAGCCATATTCTAACTCTTTCTCAAACATTTGCAAGGAAGTATTGAGATTGTGAAAATAGATACTCAAAATACCTCCACAAATATTTACATTCTGCATTTTTAGTTAAACAATTGACTTTGTTCTTTAGCATTTTGGTCAAAATACTTACATGTTTTAAAACATCAATAACAAGAGGATACAGTTTTTCCCCAGATAGTCTAAACTTACTGGTTTTAGCAAAAGCTTCACAAGCAGGAATTGGGCAATTAAAAAAATGTTAATGCACACACACCCTGAAGATAAGGGGTAACGGGGAGGGTGGCTGTCAGCCATTTATTTTAACAGAAAAACACATCTCTTGAACCTCCCTGTGTTTATATAGTTGAGACTAGCTGAGCAGGTACATTTACTCACATCACTGTGACAATAACCTCAATTTACTGACTTTCTATAGGATTTACTTCAAAGGAGGTCTTGGATTGGTGTGCATTGGTTTATTACTTTTCCCAGCATCTCAGTACACAGGGAGGGGACTAGCATCTTCTCTTTATCACCCAAGATTAAAACTGGAGGTACTAGGAAATGAAGTGACTTGCCCAAAGGAGACAAACTATGACCTTATGTAACTTGGCTTAGAACTCATGTCTCTTTCATACCATAGGGTGTTTTCCCACTGGATTATTCCTCCTTTACAGCCACGGTGCCCAGTTGGATAGGATAGACTGACTACCTGGGCAATTTCCAAGAAAATTTTTGGAGTGTGGGTTGATGTGACCCAGAGGGCATGCTGAGCCTGGGGAGAAAGAAAAGCAAGGCAGATAGGACTGTGTGTGTTGGGGGACATTCAGTGAGCAACACGTGAATGACTGCAAATAGATCAGCAAAAGGAAACTAAGCAAAAGTGAGAAACGGGAGCACTTTCTAACAGACGTCTTTCCCCACTGGCCTCATCTGAATCTCCCACTGGAGCCCTGAGTTTTGCACCTGCCCCTAAACGTCAGCCCGAACCTGAGCTCCCACCATCCCCACGCCCCGTATGCTGGAGTTGCTCTGGCAAGAGCCCGGAGACCTGGTTTTCCATCAGCTGACTCGGGGCAGGTGGCTTTGTGAGAGAAGACTGCAGGTGGGTAGATCTCATCACAATGAACCAGTCGCATCTATGACCTTGGAATGGCACATTCTTTGGGGGTGAAACCAGTCAAAGGCCCTCTGCTGTGAAAGTCACAAGGAGGTATTCGGACGCCCGTGGTCATCTCTTTCAAACCTGACTTGAGCTGCCAGGACTGAGTCACTTTCTTTTACCATGGGTCTCATTACTAGTGGCTAGTTCCACCTGTTTCAATATTTGGTTGATGGCAAAAGTGACCCTGGAGAGCTGAGGGACAAGGGCACCTGAAGTAGCTTCCAAACCAATTGTAAAAGAAACCAAGATAACCTGTCCCCTACAAATGGGACTATGAAGACAACTTGGCCAAAACAATGTGTTCCAATAGGTACCTTTGTCTAAAGCTCTTTCCTGGGGTTAACCAGGTTTGGGAGGGGGATACGTCTAACAGCAGCAAGAGACGAAGTCAGCTCAACTTCCAGGAGTAAGAATGCAGGGGAGACATAGGAAAATACCTCCGGACCCAAGAAACTAGAAGAGAAGAGAAAGACTGGGCTACATAGGTCACCTAGCATAGCTTTTTACCCCACCCAACTTCTCAAAAGCACTGGCCCTTTCCAATCATCTCTCATGAGTGGGTGAAGCGACTAATTCTTAACTTTTTAAGCAATGAAGTTCTCCTCTGTCTAAATCTTGCAAATCCAAGAAATGGTTGTCAGCCCTCAGAGAAATAGGGACCAATGTCCGGGTGTGGTACAGTAAACAATTACTTAAAGAGAAGCTCAAAAGATCTGGGGTTTTATTTCAATTTTGCCGCTTTTTATCTGTGTGGTCTTGTGTAAGTCACTCAGCTGCTGTGTCTGCTTTCTTCCTCATTAAATCCGCTAATGTCTTCCTCTTGATGCATTCTAAATAACACATAGTCTCTCTTCTTCCTGTACCTGGTCATTCACACTAATGGTTTCACATCACCCCCAAGGACAATTTTGTTTCTGGAATGTGTATATTCTGATCATCGGAATCACAGAAAAAGACCTCAAAATAGGCAAGACCATCAAAAATCAAAGTTGGCCCTTCCCAAGTGGTTACATGATGTTAATGTTCACCTCTCTCTGAAATCTAGTTTCTCACTGAAACAAGTTATTCTATAAAACAAGAATAATGTTGTAATTAATGATTTCAATTAAGGAATTGTCAGTGAATTCAATTAAAGGTAGACCTGGGTAATTATGTGTTGTATCTGAATAATCTGATGCTCTTGAAGCCTTTCTTAACTGATACAAGCCCTGATATTTTCAGGATATTAAAATACCTGTGTTGGGATGCCTGGGTAACTCAGATAGTTAAGCGCCTGCCTTGGGCACAGGTCATGATCTTCAGGTCTTGGGATCGGCCCGCAGTGGGCTCCCTGCTTGGCAGGGGAGTCTGTTCCTCCTTCTCCCTCTGCCTCTCTTCTTCGTTCATGTTCTCTCTCTCTCTCTCGCCCTCTTTCTCTCTCTGTATCTCAAATGAATAAATAAAATCTTTATAAATAAGTCAATAAATAATAAAATATCTGTGTTAAACCAGAATGTTCAAGGCCATCACAGTTCAGCATTTCCCAGTTGAGAAAGGTTTTCACTAGACGATATTTAGGGACGACTTTTTACAATCATTAAGCCTCGTCACATTACTACTAAAAATTTCTCTTCTATGAAACCGTGAGGATCGTAGCAAATATATTAAGCAAGGAAGTATGCAAATATTGCTGTATCTCTTTGTCCAATGAGAGAAATGGCACAGGAAAAGAGCTTTACCATAAATCACAAATACAGGTCTCTGAGATAAAAACAGAGGAAAATCCTAGGCATGTGTGTTTGACTCTGCCTCCCCTCTTTGACTGTGAACACACATGCCCAAAGGAATGTAGACTTTTCCCTATGCCTCATAAGAATTAGCATCAGAGCGATCACACTGTTTGTCCCTCAGCCCCCTATGCTGCACAGTAATACGCTGAGGCCCACAGAGTTTAGGTACCTTGCCTGAGATCACATAGCTAGTCAGAGAGGCCTTCCTCTGAACCCCTCAACGTGGCTCTTTCCCAGACATGGCTCAGCCCAGCTCCATCTCCTACTACCCCTCACCTGGAACAGCTCACTCATTCATTTGGCCAATGCGTACTAAGAACCCACCTAGGACATTAAGCCCAACGCAGAACGCAAGTTCTCATCAGCTAACACGGGTTAGGTTACCCTCCCTCCCAGTGGGGGAAGAAAAAAAAGCTCAAAAGTCAAAATGAACAGATAAACAGATGAGAATGAGCCTTAACACAATCTCTAAGATTAGACACACCTGGATGCACAGCCAGACTGTACGCTTTACTACCTGTGTGACCTTAGGCTACTGTGTCCTCTTGCGTAAAACTGTGGCAATTCCTCACAGATGTTTCATGAAGATTAAATAAGGTAACGTTGTGGGTTTTGTTTAAATAGCACAACATGTAGACAAAGGGTCTCAACAAGTGGTAATAATTATCGTCACTACAGACCGAATAGGGCTGGAAGGGGAGTAAGGACTCTCACTTGTCATTCCTCCACTCCCCCAGCACCCCCTGAGCGCTCAGCTCCAGCCACCTGTCCCACATCCATGGAGAGAGCAACAGGGAACTTCCCAAGGGCCTTACCGAG
The DNA here is from genome assembly GCF_022355385.1 of Mustela nigripes. Classification (NCBI taxonomy): domain Eukaryota; kingdom Metazoa; phylum Chordata; class Mammalia; order Carnivora; family Mustelidae; genus Mustela; species Mustela nigripes. The sequence goes on along the minus strand of NC_081562.1, from coordinate 81,895,612 downwards.
GACTAGGGGCCTGGTTCCGGCCTCAGGCCTTCCTAACTCCTTGTCTCTGACTTTCTCAGTGCACCATGACATTTAAATTCCTTAGAGTCTATGAACCGTCTACCAGTCCAAACCTGTGCACATTCCTGCCAGAAAAACTCAGAACCTTGCCTAATGAGTATTTAGTTAACAGGAAGATATCAGACCAAGATGAGAACCGCTAAGCTAAAGAACAAAAGAAGTGCATTGTGAGCTTTCCCCAACATGCCCTTTATCTATTGTCTCTGAAATCCGTTTACTCCATAACAATGTGGGGCATTACATGAAAAGCAGCCCTAGATCCCTGGCCTCCCCAGCCCTCCTGGAGGAGATGGGATAAATTCTCATAAACACCCAGTGACGGATATGGAGACACAAAGGCCATCTCAGCTATATAAAGATAGGCACCTGTTTGGAAAGGCTTCAAGGAAAAGAGTTCTAAAGGGCAGTGGGGTGCCGGGCAGACTACAGAGTTGACCAGACAGCAAAGTGAGACAGTAGGAGGCAGCAGAAAGAGGGACCCCTCCACAGCAGAGGGCAGAAGTGAGGGACTTTGCAAACTTCTCCAGAACACCTTAGTGCCCTCGTCATGGACAAGAACCAGAGAGCTGATCAGATTAGAAGGCAGACGTAAATTATGGTGCACGCTCCTCCAGCTCACGTGTTTATGTGTCTTGATCAGGTCTGAGTCAGTCTTGGCTTTACCTTTACAGTAAATGGGAATGTGAATGCCCCAAACCCAAATAACTTCAAAACCCCAGAAGTGACTTACTGGCCTCATCTCCATCACTGAAAGGTAGAGACATCTAGGAGTAATCGCAGAACTCCTTTTTTTTTTTTTAAAAAAACACTACTAAAAAGTATTAGAAGAGCTAAAGAACTGCAAACCTACCTGGGTTTTTAAAAAATTATACTTTTATAAATGTTTTTGCTAACATGTCTTGTCACCTAGGATGGCAGGTTTGTAATGGCTAGAAGTCATTAAGGCTTATGTTTTTGCTTTTTGGACAATGATCTCTAATACAGCAGCACGGTGTTGTCCGTAGATACTGTTATATAAATACTTGTTGACTAAGCTGGTCATGCTCCTTACTCAGGTCATAAGACACACACATATCCCTTTCAAGAAACCTTGATTCATTCCTCCACGAAGGTCCTACAGGCCACACTGGTGACAATCTCGAGAGTAAAATAATATTTCTCCTTTAACAAGTGCGATCGACGTGACAGGCACTATTCTAGAACTTTACTCATTCCTTCCCATCCCTGCTGATTAAGGAACTCCAACCTATGATAAAGCAGCTATGGTTGCAGATGAGAAAGCAGGGCCTGGAGAAGAGAAGAGATGTGCCCAGGTCACACGATTAATAAATCACCGCAGGAGATTACAATCCAGCTCTACCCAACCCCACACTGCAGCTGTGGAGTATTGCTCAAGAAGAAGACAGATTAGGGGAAGAGTCTGAGAAAAATCTCTCGTGCCTGTACCTCAAATTAAAAACAAAAAACAAAAAAAAATCCCTTCTCTTTGTAAACTTTTACGTTGTTTTTCAAATAGAAAATTGCATGAGATGCCCAGTGCCCCAACAATTACCACATGAGATTGAAGGCAGACCAGTAAGCCAACCAAAAGCTTTTTTCCCAAGACAGGGCTGTGGAAAAGAGGTCAGATTTCCTGGGTCTCCCCAAACACCTTCTTCCACCTGCCTCCTAGGAGCTCTGCTGTCGAGGTCTAACACCGGCCGAGTTGAAAATAATTGCAGTGGGAGGGCTCCCTTGGTCGACACTGAGCGCCAAAGTAAATCTTACTCGTCAAGATAATCTCATCGGGCACCATCCACCATGTCCGGTGGACACTGGCCCCTCAGAAAGACGGGTCTCGCACAGCCCCCCACCCCTCACCCCCAGGGCCCACCCTGGGGCCCGGACAGTGCCGGCAGTGAGAAGGGCCCGGGGTGGGGAGCAGCCGCCAGCTCCAGCGCTAGCCGGGACTCCCCCAGCACGCTGGCTCCGCGCTCCCCGGGAGGGTGCCCTGGCGGGGGCGCAGGAATAACATGAGCCTCTACGGAGGCAGCAGGGAAAGGCCAGCGGGTTCAGATTGTTGTTTCTGGATCCTTTTCGCGAGTCTGGGCCTTGGGAACCACGAGACTGTGTGAGGGCTGAAAGAGGCCCTTGTTGAAAGGGAGCTGCTGCCCTTCTCCACGAGACTTGGAGCAGGACGCCCAGGGTCCCTGCACCCCTCTTGCCCCCTTAGGGGGACCTCGGGGGCCGCTGTCTTGCGAAGCCACTGCCGCCGACAATGCCATGGGGAGGACGTCTGCAGCTCGCGCGGACCGTCCGGGTGGTGCCGGGGAACCCACGAAATGAGACGTGTGCGTGAAGGGGCTGGGTGAGGTAGGAAGCACCCCAGACGTGGGACTTTATGATTTGAGGGAAATGAGAGACTGGGCAGCAGATATAGCTCAACCTAGACGAAAACCAAACAACGCTGGGCGTGATGCACAGAAAAATTAAAACTCGAGAAGGGGAAAAAAATGAAACTAAGAAATACCTCGCCCTTTTTACAGAAGGCCCAGATGTGGAACGCAAACCAATTATATTTCCCAACCCAGAAAACTGTTTATCAGGCTGCACATTTATTTGGGGCACCAATACCACTCCACAACCTCTCTCTCCAAATACCCTTCTTCTATTACTATATTACTAGACTCTTTAAGATATTGACAACTCGCTTCAAGATACTGACAACTCATTTTAAGATATTGACAACTCTTTTTTTTTTTTAAATCTCTTCCTCTCTTCCACCTTCAATCTCCAGGAATAATAATAATAAAGGAGAGGACACTCTTTAAAAAAAAAAAAATCTAAGGTGCCTGAGGGGCTCAGTCCTTAAGCACCTGCCTCCCCCGCCACTTACATGTTGGGCTCCCTGCTCAGCAGGGTGTCCGCTTCTCCTTCTACCCCTCTCCTTGTCCTCTCTCAGATAAACAAATAAAATCTTTAAAAAAAAAAATCTGAAAAGTTTTGTTTTGAAATTTTATTTATTTATTTATTTGAGAAAGAAAAAGAGAGAGTGTGCACAAGCCAGGGGAGGTACAGAGGGGAAAACAGAGGCAGACTCTCCACTGAGCACTGAGCCCCAAAGCAGGGCTCCAACCCAGGACCCTGAGACCATGACCTGAGCCAAAGGCACATGCTTAACCAACTGAGCCACGCAGGTGCCCCAGATCTGAAATGTTTTAGATATGAATTATGATTTCCTTTAGAGGACATGATTTCTTTCTATACTGCCTTTATGAACATATGCTCAGCAGTGGTTTCATGGTTCATTCTCCTGCTACTTCTTGTCCCACTAGAGAACTAAGAACTACTGCTTTCTCTGCCTCCAGGCTCCCACTCTCTAAGCCACCCACCCCACCCCTGCTACCCAAGCAGCATTTTAAATTTTAAATCTCTTCATGTTCTCCTTCAATAGCTACAAATTACCTAGAGCAGAGGTTCTCAATCTTTTGTTATGCAAACGATATGGTCTATGCTAAACTCCTGCCTTCCTTCTGGGAGTCTTGAGTCCTGGTACCTACTACATAGTGCACATGTGACCAGTCTCCAGGAAAAACTTCAGGTTTTGAGGCTTGCCAGCAGGCATGTAAATGAACTTAAAATCAGATTCTCCCCCAGTGGAGCCTTGAATGGGGGACTGGCCAACACCTCAGTTGCAGCCCTGAGACAAAAAGAACACAGCTACACCAGTCTTGGATTCCTAACCCAGAAAAATGATGAGATAATAAACGTCTGCAGTTTAGAACTACTAATTTGGGGGACAGTCTGTTACACAGCAAGAGATAACTCATATAGTTGGGGAAATATTTCCCCATCATTAACGAGTGATGGCTGAAAATAATGTGAATGTGTCTCACTTAAAAAAACAACAAACTCTCCTATCTACATATTAGAAAATTAGAAACAGAATTTCCTAGGCTATTTAAAGTTTCCCAGATAAAGACTATGCATAGGTTTGAACCAATTGCTAAAAATTTACAAATTGCAACACCTTCCAAAGAGTTTGCAAGAATGACTTATTAACATCACGGAAGATGGAAAGTTAGTAATTAAATTTCAAGAAAAACCTGAACATAGTGCTCGAGAATTTTTTTAAAAATTGAATCATAATTCAGTTAATCCTGATAATAAACACTTCTTCGATTGGAACTCTCTCTCTTTTCGAAGTATTTTGTTTTGATTAGACCCAGAAATCAAAATAAGCTTAACTTAAAAACCAATCCTTTAATTACCCTATCCCAAAGCATTAAACCAACCAAAGTTTTCAACCGTTCAAGCACATTGCTCATTCTAATTCTGAATATTTTTTTTGTATATAAGATTTTTATTTATTTGACAGACAGAAATCACAAGTAGGCCGAGAGAGAGATTGGAGGAAGCAGGCTCCCAGGCGAGCAGAGAGCCCGATGTGGGGCTCGATCCCAGGACCTTGGGATCATAACCTGAGCGGAAGGCAGAGGCTTTAACCCACTGAGCCACCCAGGTGCCCCTAATTCTGAATATTTTAATGAGAGCAAAGAAAGCTGTATCTTTAAATATCCTCTAAGTAATCTTATCCCTATGTATTTTGTAAGAGATACAATAGAATAGGATGACAGTACGTACATAAGTATCCATATAAAGTATAACATAATCACATATTTGAAGACTAACAAGCTTAAGTTGTTTTTACCATTAAATGTAGGCAACTGAGAAAGCTCATAGGACCCTGACCTCCAGTTTAAGTCCAAAAGCTTTCCTTTAGTT
>NC_081562.1:81880344-81890688 GCF_022355385.1 Mustela nigripes | reverse complement strand
CCCCCCCCCCCCCCCCGCCCACCGCCCGGCATATCCTCCTGGTGCCTCTGTAATTCCTTTATTACAGGACTCACCACGCTATGGCATATTTTAAGGATTTGCTTATTTTTCATCTACCCATACTAAACTGAGGGCTTTTGACAATGTTTGCTCAGTAGCAGACAGTCAACAAACATCTGTTGAATAGATTAATGTACAGATGAATTCATTTTTTTCAGATCGTTTTTCTCTACCACTCAGTCTAACAAGTTGAGAAGGGACTCTCCCTTCATCTCCTCCTGGCCAGCTACCTGGCTACCTCACCACCAAGATTTAATTTCATAACTTTTTTTCAAAAACTGTCAAAAATTGAGTAAGGCTCAGATCCAGAAATTTCAACCATATTCCTCACAATATTGTGCAAGCAGCGCTGTTGGATGGTAAGAAGCCAGATAACCTCAGGTTGCCCTCAGTTTCCTCACCTGGTAAACGGAAAGAGAATAACTAACGCATATATGCTGTGCCCCTGGCGGTCCCCAGATCGGTGCGCCCCAGTGTGGGGAAGGAACACACCCAGGGGCGCCCCTTCTTCCAGCCTCCGACCACCCTCCAACCTCTCTTCCACACACAGACTTCGCCACCCTCTTCTCGACCGCCCTCCGCCCCCGGGACCCGCCAGCACCCCAGCCTGCGCCGGGCTCCCGGCCGCGCCAGGCCCGGTCCCCGCGCCCGAGGCTCGTCCACTGCCCGCTGCCCGCGCTCCGCGGCCTCGCACGCCGCCGGCCTCCCCGCCTCTCTCGGCACCGCGAGGCCCAGGCTCCGGCCGCCGGGCCCCGCATCCCCCCCCCCCGCACGGCCCCGGAGAAGCCCCAGGGCGCCCGCGGCTCCCGAAGATGCAGCCCGGAGCCCCCGCGGCCGCTCCCCGCGCAGGCGCCCGGCTCCTCGCTCCCCGCCGAACCGCGGCCGGGCCCCCACGCGCCCCTCGGCCCGGGGACGCGAGCGCCCGACTCCCCTCCGCAGGCTCGACCCACCCGGGCGGGCTGGGCGCCGGGCTCTCCCGGAGGCTCACCCGCGGGCGCGCCTGGGAGCCCGGCGGCCTCGGAGGGCCCTCGGGCTGGTGCCGGAGCCTGTGCGGTGGGCCACGGGGCAGCTTCGGAGACCCCCGGGAGCTCTCTCCCAGCGGTGGACCGAGGGGAAACAAGAACGCTTTTTGCAGCAAAATACTAATATAATAATAATTGATGCTAGCGGTGTAGCACAGAGTAAAAGTTCAATAAACGTTGGTTATTATCCTATTGCCCTGGTAGAGACGTTAAGCAAGTAAATAATAGGTACTAAATACTCTCCCAGACTAGACCTGTCCTGTACCTCCAGAAAATAGACACACGCACTTGCAGATAGAAGTTCCTGAAGGGCAAGGACTCTGGACACTTATTTTCATCATTGTGGTCCCAGATCCTGGCATATAGTAGGTGTTCACTTAACGTTTGTGGCTTTATTTCAAAATTTCCCATAGAGTCCTGCCTCCTACAGATGTGGATTCACATTGTGTTTCAAATCATACTTGGGAAAGCATTGTCAGGGTATCTATTGTCAGAAGCAGGATGTGGGAAAACAGTTAATGTGACTGATGTTGCAGGAAAAGCTGAGAAAGACAAGAGAGGTAATTACAGTTCAATAGAAACCAAAAGTCAATCACTAATTTAATGGGAAATGATTCATGAAAGCAGTATTTACACACAAGTACAACTTGTCCCAGTGACTTCAGAAAGGAAAGAAAAAAAAAGTTTTATTTAAAAACAAACAACAACCTGGCAAATTCTAACAGAATAAAAATGTTTGCAATTCAATCAATTCTGTCGTCAGAATTCTTTGAATGGCAAATGACTAATAGGAGATTAACTGGTATAAGAAAGAAATTCAGTGGGTTCACACAACTGACAATTTTAGAGGTTTGTTTCAGGAACTTATAAACTGTCATTAGGTGGCTCCCTCAGTCGATCTATCCCTTTATCTGTACATCCATCCAACCAACCATTCTTTCAGACTCCTGAGCCATCTCTCCAGCTTTCACTTATCTCTTACTGGAGGCAAGTTTTCATCATCTGGCAGGGGAAAAAAAGGCCAAAGCCACCAAAAACTTCAGGCACACATCATCCCAGTTCACTGGCCAAGGTTGGAAAGTTTCTTTGTCCTTTTGGGTCCATATAGGGTAGAAAGAAGTGCAGGGTAACCTAAAGAATATTTATCCACCATATCCATAACAGAAAAAAATATTCCGAATTCGACTTCTCCAAAACACTAACCACTATCCATCTTTACATTCCCTTTTGGTGCTAGTGAATAACTCTTTTTTTCTTTTTTTAAGATTTTATTTATTTGACAGAGAGAGATCACAAGTAGGCAGAGAGGCAGAGAGAGAAAGGGAAGCAGGCTCCCTGCTGAGCAGAGATCCCAGGACCCTAAGACTATGACCCGAGCCGAAGGCAGAGGCTTTAACCTACTGAGCCACCCAGGCGCCCCTAGTGAATAACTCTTAAATGGTATCCTGGCTCGTGTTTTTTTCATTTTGTCACAAGCAATTGCTACACAGACTTTATAGTGATCACTTTTAAGTGTCTATGTAACATTTACCTAAAGCATTAGTCACTATGCAATAATTTACTTATGTCCTTAGTTAATATTTTGTGATTTCTAGATGTCGCTATAGTTTAAAAACATAATTATTCTTATGACCTATAGCATGTTACTTTTTATAAAGTATTTCCTTAATATAATTCTCAGAAATTGGATGAATGAGTGAAATGGGAAGAATTTCTACATAGATCTAGTTCTTCAGATACATAACCAAATTGTACCCATTTTCAGGGCCTCTACTAACGTTCCATGCCACAGCATTCCCACACCTTCACCACCACTAAGGTGAACTTTCATGAAGTCACGGTTCCCAAACCTTCTCACCAGTTCATAGCATCTTTATTAGTCGCACTACATTTTTAGCCCGCCTCTCTCCCCTGAGGAAACATAGATGAGATTGCCTAACCCCATTGTGGGCACACAGTAGACACTCACGAAAGGTTAGGTAAGTCTGCAGCTGACTCTGTTATAATTCTACCCATGCCCCTATGGAAAACCGCTTTTTGAAATGCTGGCTTTGGGCATACAAAGGATAGAACAAAGATAAGCACAAATATATCTGCAGGGTCATTTCCACAAAAGCTACACAAAGTGGAAGGACTTGCTTTTTGATTGGTCCACTCTCTTGAGCTTCTCTTATCTGTTTTGCAGACAGATCTGAAGGAGGTATTCACACAGATGTGTAATGCAGTCTTCATTGGTCCTCTTCTGAAGAAGAGGGGTGTGTGTGTGTGTGTGTGTGTGTGTAAGATTAACCAAACCCATTGCTCAACATTGTGGGTCAAAACCCTGGAGGCTTGTCAGAATGACCTGTAGAGGGATTCCTAAATGCAGATGTCTGGGCCCCAGCCCACCTCCTATAATTTAGATACCCATCAGGTGGAGGCAGGTGTTTATAATTTTTTTAAATCTCCACAAGTGATTCTGACAGAGCCAGGATTTAGGAACGAAATAAATCAACCAGCAATGAGGTACTAGAATTAAGGTCAGTTGTTCTTAGTCCCTTTCCGTATGAATTGGAAACAAACTTTATAAGGGTTTTCTTTCATTCCACCTTTCCCCTGTCTCTTGCTTCCTAGTGGAAAAGGCTCTGTCGGCATGAATACACATTCTCTTCTGAGCCATTTTCCCACAGGCCCTTCGCCTACTTCTGTGGATCAGCCCCTGAACATCCTGCTCTCCCATAGGAGGCCTAGGCTTCTTTAGGTTGCCAGTGGTGGTGACTGGGGCCTTTGTAGTGCCTGACTGAAGAACTAGCGAGTTTCCTGGGCATACAGATCCACACTGCTTTGCGCAGCATCAGCACAATGCCTGGGTCCCTCTCTGAATCTCTTACTTTCCAACTTTGCCAGGATAATGGGTGCTATTTCATGGACACCCCCTCAGACCCCACCCGTAAGTTGTCTATTTACACGTCTTATCTTTCCTCCTGGACTCCATGCTTGTTGAGGGCAACTTTGCACATCTCCCCTGTGGTTCGTAAGACATAGAGCCTGGTGCCTAAGAGACATCAGACAGGTATGTGATGAGCAAGATACGCGGGGAGAACTGACATCTACTCCACACCGACTCTGTGCCCAGCACCCTGGGAGGCCTTTTGTTACATGGTCTCATGCTACCTGCATCACATCCCCATGAAGTAGGAGTTCCTAGTCCAATATGCAGGCAAGAATAGAAATGATCATCAAACAAAGTTCATTTGGTCAAAAACTGTTTATAGGCAGGAACATAAAAAAGTGAGAATTTATTCCCCTTTTTCGTCGTGCAGCCTAATTTTCTTGAGATAATTTATGCACACAGCGGAAAGTCTAGAGATCCTTTATGTGACAGACATATAATCTAAGACATGATTGTTCTCTCGGTTGGAAATTATCAAATTGATGAGGTCTAACCCAGACAAGTGCCCTCTCTTTTTCTACGTTGTTTGTTATCATGAGATCTTGGTATTTCAAATAGGATTATGCCATTTGGGCTGGGCACTTAAGATTTCCCTAAGGGCCAAGGCTGAGTAATTTTCAGGTAATGAGCTTTAATGTCCAAGGAAAGAGGCATCCTGCATCACCTTCTGAACCCGTGCCATGGATCTGCTGTAAGAGTATCAGGAGTTCTAGAACCTTGCGTAATTGATCTTGTGACTTGAAACTGAATCACTTTCAAGGCTTCTTCCAAAATGGTTTTTGCCCTCCTGAACTATACCTTATTACAGCTACACTTACCCAGACGAGTGAAGAGAAAGAAAAGGATAATTCCCTGGTGTCTCCAACTTAACTGAGGAGTCTTGAAGTCACCCTGAGCCTCCTTTACCCATAAGGGCAGAGGGTAGGATTTTCCCCATCCTTAAGAAGTATTGAGAGTGAGATGTGGAAGAAAGAGAGGTTATTCTACGGACTCAGGATTCAAGTTTCTAGTTCTCCAAGGTCTCTGAGCCATGGCCCTGCGTAAGTGTCCCGAGTTCTACAAACCCTTGGGTATTCTCTCTCACCAGAGAGAATCTGAATCAGTGTAATGTCTGTGTGCAAAGTATAATAAAATTCATGAACCCAGACCCTACTCACTTGAAATTTGAGGTCATAAAACCTTCAAGCTGGCTCTCTTTCCTGGTACAGACGAGTACACAGAGACTCCGAGAGATTAAGTGACTTTCCAGAAATCACACAGCTATCATAGAGCAGAACTGTGGTTTGAAAGCAGTTCTCTAGAATTTGAATCAGCTCTGTCCTGCTCTGTTTATAAAGGAGTCCTGCTCATAAGGTGAAAGGAAAGATGAAATTCTGCTTTCTTTTAAGATAAAATAATTTATCATCAAGAAAATAGCATAACAGAGGAAGTATAGAAATGAGGGTAGACAGGAACATATACATTTTCCTGCTGGAAAACAGATCATTGCCGGGAGGAAGAAGTAGGAGGTAAGAATTAAAAGTCTACCCTTCAATTTGCCAGTGGGGTCATCTGAGGAAAGTTAGGTGACTGATGTGAACCTCAAATTTTTTCATGTGTCAAAGGGACCTACTTACAAGGTTATTCTAAGATTTAAATGAAATCATACAGATAAACTAGTTGAAACTTACTCAATAAATGTTACTTCCTTTCCTCAAAACAACTATAAGCTAACCACTATTCTTTTCCAGTCATTAAAGAGTGACCCTTAATTTTTTCCTGGCCAGCCATTGTGTTTACTTATTTGCTCAATTGTTTATTTTCTGCCTCCTCCCACTAGGAGGTAAGCTCAAAGGGGACAAGTCCTTTTCTGTCCTCACCCCCTTTTCACCCCAAGTTCCTAGTATAGGGCCTGACCTATAGTGACAATTAGAAAAAATTGACAAATGACATAAAAGAATTAAAAACTTCATAGAGGGAAATGAAATTTTTTGGGGGGGTAAAGGTAATATTTTACTAGTTCTTTTATACTGTGTGTCCTATGTGAAGATATGGCTATATGAATATTTTAATTTATGTATATATATATATACACATATATACACATGTGAATCCAATATAGTGCATACTAATATAGTTATAATATTTGTATACTAGTAAGTCATATAAAATACTATGTCATATATAATATTATATACTAATAAGTATATATGTAATAGGTGAATATATGTACATTATACATGTAATTTATTATATTTGTAATAAACCCCATTTAGATATCAAAATAAATTATGTATGAAATATGAGATATTGTTTGCCATTGGGGAGAGGTAAAGGAATAGATACTCGAAGAGGAACAAAGAGAAGCTCAACATCAATCCATAAATCCATTTTTATATTAAAAATGATAAGCAAAGTAGAAAGGACAAAAAGGTCAATGGGAAAGAGGGAGAAAAACTCAATGGGAAAGAGGCACTGATATGGAAGAAATAAGCAGAAACCGACGCTGCCCTAGCAACCTTATGAAGTAAATAGTCCTATTCCAAGTTTACAGATGGGAAAGCTGAGGCCAAGCGATGTGTTCAATGTCAAGTAGGCAGCAAGCAGCAGGCCAGGTGGGGAAGTGAAGTCAAGGGGTATTAGACACCAGCCCCCATTCCTGCCTCCAGGATTCAGCTTGATTCTGCAGCTGATCAGACTGCCATCCACGGAACTCCAGATCTGCGTCTAGAACAGCTTACATAATCATCGTTATTGGAGCAATGTCACTCTCCAAAGGACTGGGATCACTGAATGTCTTTCAGGCAAACACAGTATTTGTGAAGTGCTGCCCTATTATAAGTAAGATACGGGATTAGCCAGTTTTTACTAGATTATGGTCATTAATAACCCCAAACTCTCTGTTGTTTTTCAGTGAGTAAGATTTATTTCTCAGTCCCATTTTATATGCTGGCTATGGCTCTGCTCGTCCTGCTTCTTCATGCAGCTGAAGGAGCAGGTTCTCTATGGGACACACTGGACATGGCAGGGGAGGGAAAATAGATGCCAAACTACAGTGGCCCTGGTGTTTGCCAAAAACTTCTGCTCAGATGTAGCGTACATAGTTTCCTCTCATTCCTTTGGCCAAAGCAAATCACATGACCCAGCATGATACTGATGGGACCAAGCAGTAGACTCCTCCCACAGGGAAGCACTGTAAACTGTATGGCTATCAACAGACGAGGAAAATTATTAAAAGGTGCAATAAAAAATTAACAGCAGTACAATATTCCACAGACACCAGGTTCTCTGTTTTTGGTAATCAACAGGCAGAGTTTCTGTTTTCATTTCCCACGAACATCCTAACACTCCCTTTTTTAAAAAAATATTTATTTATTTGTTTGTTTATTTAGTTTTAAAGAGGATGGATAGGGGCAGAGGGAGAAGGAGAGGAAGAATCTCCAGCAGACTTCCTGCTGAGCAGAGCCTCACACAGGACTTGATCCTAGGACCCTGAGCCAAAATCAAGGGTCAGGTGCTTAACCGACTAAGCCACCCAGGCGCTCCTAACACTTACTTTTTATCATTTACATAAATTATTTCTGCTGCTGAAAAAAGTGTTTAAATAATCCCTGAAGGGGTACCTGGGTGGCTCAGTGGGTTAAGCCTCTGCCTTCGGCTCTGGTCATGATCCCAGGGTCCTGGGATAGAACACTGCATCAGGCTTTCTGCTTGGCAGGGAGCCTGCTTCCTCCTCTCTCTCTGACTGCTTCTCTGCCTGCTTGTGATCTCTCTCTCTGTCAAATAAATAAATAAAATCTTGAAATAATAATAATAATATAAATAATTAAATAAGTATTCCCAGAACGTTCCCTACCCTTTTTTGAGGGAAATACAATAAATAATAAACAATCATGACCTGTTTTAATATGCTATGGTTCTTTTAAAAATTATAGCCACACCTAACTAATTTAAATATATTCTCTTAGATCCACAGATGTTTGTTGTGTAATAATGACATTTCAAAAGTAACATAAGTGCCCAGACTGGGTTCATTTTGTTAAACAATGGTTTGGAATTTCCCCATTGTGGGTGTTGGAGTCCAAGTGAAAGGAAATTCAATTAGAAGTGCCTAAGCTTGATTTAATCCTCTTGTCTGTATTGTCTTTCTTAATAGTTTTGAACAAGTGATCTGCATTTTTGCTTTGCACTGGACTCCACAAATTGAATAGACAGTTGTGTTCACAACAGACAGTCCCTCCTTTAGAACAATTTCTCTGTAACCTCTTCAATAGACTCATGCACCTCTCCCAGGTCATTCAAAAAGCCCTGTGATTATGGCCTTTTATACCCCGTACTGAAATTTTGTTATACATTCTTTTCTTCTAAATTATGGGTTCCTTGAAAACAGGAACATTGATTAATTCATCATTATATTTCCAGCATCTACTACCAAAAAAAAAAAAAAATGATGACTAAATGATTATAAGACATGGGGAATATTTCCTTAAAATTCCCAATTCTGTGAAATTGTATTCTCCTGTGGAAAAGAAACCATTCAGCCCTGCCATAGTGTTCTTCCTTGCTTCTTGCCAGGTATTGCCTGTGTGTGTGTGTGTGTGTGTGTGTGTGTGTGTGAGAGAGAGAGATCTTTATCAATTTATCCACCAAAGGACACTTACATTGCTTCCACGTCTTGCCTACTATAAATAATGCTGCTATAAAGATGAACTCCTTCAGCTTTTGTTTGTTCAGGAAAATCTTTATCCTTCCTTTGTTTCTGAAGGACAGCTTCTCCAGGTATAGAATTCTTGGTTGGAAGGTATTTTGAATATTCATCCTAGTCTCTCCTGGCCAGAGAAGTTTCCTTTGAGAAAGGCAGTCAACATGTAGCCACTTGTCTCCTCCTTCTAAGGCAGTCTGTCTTGGTCTCTGAGGTACAGGAGGTGTTTCAGTCTCATCCTTGTGTTCTAGAATTTTCTCACAGGCGTCTTGTCCTTGAATAATTGGTAGTTGTTCTTCTTGTGAAGAGGAGTGAAGTCAGGAACAACATATGTTGCTATCCTGGTGACTAACAGGTCTTCCTACTTTGAATAAAAATGCACTATATCAGGGTGCCTGGGTGGCACAGTCAGTTAAGTGTTAGCTCTTGGTTTTGGCTTAGATCATAATCTCAGGATCGTGAGATCGAACCCAGTGTTGGGGTCGGCTCTCAGACCCAGCTCTGCTTAAGATTCTCCCTCCCTCTCCCTTTGCCACTCCCCCATCTCTGAAATAAATAAATAAATCTTTAAAATAAGTAAATAAGCTGGAGTATGTGCCATTTGTTTTTTATAAGTTCTGGGCAGTTAACCAAAAACCAAATTGGGTGAAATTACATAATGTCAGCATTGCTTAGATGGAGGTATGAATCATGGTGAAGCACATAGGTCTCCTCAGGGTCCAAAGGCTCCTGAGTTAAATTCTGACTCTGCTATTTACTCACTATGAGAACTTGGGTCATTCACTTAAACTTCCCTGTGTCCATTTCCTCATTTTTAAGGAGGAGATAATATCTATCACCTCACAGTTTTGTTCAGGAAAACAATGAGAAGATACTCATAGAGCACTTAGCACCAAGCCTGGGAAGCACAGGGAATGCCCTCACCCTGGGGGCAGCATGCACATCCCTTGAGTTTGGGAATCAAACAGCCTAACACTCCATGCTTTCCCTCCACCCCATCTATATGATACTCTCCTCATCACCTCCTCCAAATGAATCTCTGGGTATAGACTCAGCTAATCTCTAATCCACAATGCTCAATGAAATATCATTTAAAAAGCATACGCTCAAGCCTTGGGTTTCTGTGGAACAATTTCTTTGGTAGCAGAGGACTTCACATACTTTGAAATTACATGAATACATCAGGGCTGTCCCCTCTGCTATCAGTAAGTAATTCAAAGAGGTAAAATATTTTAAAAAAAAGTCTTGCTTGCTTTACTGAAAAAGGATATGGCGTCACTGGTAGCTTCTGATAAGAGGCAGCTTATATATAGCATGAATCTCCTAGACTCCACCCAGGGGAACTATTCTCTGTGACATATTTTTCTATACAGTTGCTTTTAAGATTCTTCATAAATAATACTTGACAAAAAAAAAAAACACTTTAATAGTAAAGCTATTTTTTTTTAAAAACCTAACTATCATCAGAAATGCTCCAACGTATTTATTCTGTCAGTTGGGGTGCTTGAATCCAACCTGTAGAGGAAAAGATCTTATAAAATACTGTACAAATAGAAAGTGATTTTGTTTGAAACACCTCAGTGAACTGAAGTCCTGAGTCATGTACAAATGCTACAGGAGGGGCCTCAAGCTGAGGGATAAATATATAT
>NC_081562.1:81734992-81880244 GCF_022355385.1 Mustela nigripes | reverse complement strand
ATATATATATATTTCAAGAACTTGGTGTATACATATATACCAAGAACTGCAACTCCTAGATTGTATGGTAAGACTATGTGTGTTTGTAAGAAACTGCCAGACTCTCTTCCAAAGTGACTGTTGTAGTCTGCTTTTTAATTAGCAATTTATTGTAGACATCTTTTCATATAAATAAATAATAATTGCATAGTATTCTGTAGTCCATATATACGGTAGTTTAGCTATTCCATATTTTTTATGGGCATTAAGGTCATGTCCAGGTTTTTACTATCACAAACTAGACTGAGATAACCATTTTTATATATACATCTTTGATCCCTTGTCCAATTATATCTGGAAAATAATCTGAAAAAAATGTTAAAGACTTGAACATATTTAGTTTTGATGAATGGCTATGAAAACATGCATGTCCATGAGTAGTAAATGAGAATGCTGTACCACCTTTTCCTCTCATAATAGTCCTCCTTGACCTTGCCAACCCAACTGGTAGGAAAGTACATCTCAGTGTTGTTTGGCTTATCTTTTTTTGATGAGCACCAAGATTAAACAAGTTTTTACTTCTGTTGGTGATTTGTATTTCTTTCTTTGTGAATTGTGTTCATATTCTTTTTACTTTTGCTATTGGAATCTTCAAGAGAAATTTTTTTGTTCTCTAAAACTCTTTGTATATGTTATTTCTGGCTTCTAGTATGCAGTTTATTAGAAAATGCACTATTAATTTAACAGTGCTTAAGAGCGGAGGAAAGGAGACGTTACCACATGAAATGTACACACTAACCTCAGAAAGGGTGAAAAAATTAGAGAAAGAAATTACAGAGTTTCTGTGATACGTGTTGTTTTTCAAAAAAATTAACTTTTATGGGTGGGGATTCTGATTTTTGTTTATTTTGTTTTTGCTGTATTAAACTTCTATGGTCAGATTTGTGGGTTATTCGTTTGTGTTTTCTGGCCCTGTTATCATGCTTTCACAAGCCTGCTCTAGTCACAGGGTATGAGTATAAAAATATTTACTTTAAGCATCATCTAGCAGTTTAATGTGTGTTTTTTAACATTACAATCTTTTACCCAATTATAATTTCTGTCTAAAGTACAATCCCAACATTTCTTTTCCCCCAAAATGTCTAGCAAGTTGTCCCAGCACCACTTATAAAAAGTCCATCTTTGGGGCCACTTTATCACATGCTAAATCTTTTTATTTTATTTTATTTATTTATTTGACAGAGAGAGAGAGCACAAGCAGAGGAAGCAGCAGGCAGATGGAGAAGCAGACTCCCTGCCGAGCAAGAAGCCCAGTTCGAGACTTGATCCCAGAACCCTGGGATCAGGACCTGAGCTGAGGGCAGACACTTAACCAACTGAGCCACCCAGGTGTCCCATCACATGCTAAATCTCCATATATATTTGGGGCAATCACCGAACTCAATATTTTGTTCCATCCTCCCATGGCTTTTTGGTGCTAGGACCACACTGTTTTAATTCCTGTAGCTTTTAATATCTCAAATAACCTCATGGCTCACCTCCTGCAGGTCTTTACTCAAATCCCACCTTCTCTGTGAGAGTTTTCCTGAGCCCCCCACTTACAACCACAACTTCTATCCACCCCACCCTGCCCTGCACCCTCCCGCTATCGAGTCCCTTCTTAGCCTTGTTCTTCTCCTTAACACACGTCACCATCTGATATCCTGCATGTTTTACTATCTCCATCTCTAAACTAAGTTCCAGCAGAACAGGGATTTAGGTCTGTTTTATGTACTTTCGTATCCCCAGTGCCTAGAACACTGCCAAGCACAGAGAGATCCTCAAAAATCGTTGTTTAACGAATGACTATCAGGTAGAGAAAAGCAACCTATACACAACCACTACCTTTTTTTGAGAAATACCAGCCCTTTTTACACAATGATTCTTCCATGAAATGCAGAACTGATTTGGCCAATTAAGAAGGAAAATCCATGGGATTTTGATAAGATTAATGCTGCACAAAAAGATTATTTTAGGAAGAATTGATAACTTTATAACATTGAATCCTTCCAAGTAAGAACCAGTTACTGTTTTTTCAAGTCTTCTTTTCAGAGTCTTCTTTTTTCAAGTATTCTTAGAGTATACTGAATCATGCCCCTCAGTATACTGTAATGATTCTCATCATAAAGACCTCATGTACTTCATACCACAATGGTTCCTAATCATTTGTGATTTTGATTTGTTTTGTTTTGTTTAAGATTTTTACCTATTTATTTGAGAGAGAGAGAGCGTGCATGCACCCCAGTGAGGGGGAGGGACAGAGGCAGAGAGAGAAGCAGGCTCCTGGCTGAGCAGGGAGCCCAATAAGGAGACGGGGGGCAGTTGCTGTTGGTCCTGGGATCATGACCTGAGCTGAAAGCAGACGCTTAAGGGACTGAGCCACCCTGGTGCCCCCATTTGTGATGTTTTTGTTACTATTCACTCACTTATTCAATAAATGTTTATTATTATTTACTATGGACCAGGCACAATTCTAGGAGACAGGAAAGCAGCAGCAGGCAAGATGGTGTTTGCCCTCATGGAGCTCCTGTTCTAGTGAAAATGGAGCTCTCTTTTCCCCTTATATTCTTAAATTTGCAGTGTATACGAAAGCTATTGAATTTTGTGGATTTACTTCTAACCTATTTTCTTACTAAATTCTCTTGTTGCTTCTAAAAGTATTATGATGGATTTTGGGGCTTTCCTAAATAAATAATCACATCCCCTGCACATAGTGATAATTTTGTATGTCTTTTCCAATGGTATGCATCTCTGGTTCATTTTTCTCCTTTTATCCATTAGCACAATGGAGTTTTCCAATCGTCTCTGTATTTACCCACACTTGAATTTCTGGAAAGCAACTCTATTTTTATAGTAAAAAAAAAAGTCATAAAAAAGTTTTTTAATCTTTATACCTATATAATATACCAGAAATTTCAATTTAGGTGAATCAAAATATCTGATATGATACAATTGACATCCATTGTATGCAATGGGTATAAAGGTCATTTTTGAGAAAATCTTAATTCTTTTCTCTTTGATGGCAGATCATTGATGTAAAATTGATAAAAAAGAAAAGAAGATTGAAGTTGGTTTATGTTTAGGTGGCTAATTAATTTACCGAATCTAAGTTACTGCTGAATCTAATTGTTTTTGAAATAAAACATAAAACCTTGTTTTTCCACTGAAGTTAGAAAATATTAAATCTACTTATTTCTTTTATTTTACTTGCTACTTACTAATTCCTTGTAAGAACATTGCAATAGCCAAAGATTTAATTTGCATATCTATACACATTGAAATAAGGCTGTATGAGTAAAGCTTTAATGCCACATTTGTAAATTAATTTCTTCCGAGGACGTACATTTGTCCTAATAAAATAAAACAGAGATTCAGGGCCATGATACAGTGCCCATTTCTACAGCTGAAGATAATGAGACTCAGCATCCCTATGTGTCTTGCCCATAGCTCACACAGTGGGTCCCGGAGCTCAGACTCAAACTCTGATTTTCTGTTACCCACTAAATATTCTTTGTACATGCTCTTCTTTTCACGTGGCATCATGCATGTAATTAGAAACACTCCAATGTGTTTCCTCACTTCCTTTGAAAATTTTCTCGACTGTTACCATTGCATATTATTTTAGTGGGAGGTTATTTCTTATAAAATTCACATGCGGCTTTTGATTTTACGACACCCTTTTCCTGGAGGACCAAATAATGTATGTGTGTTTTAAAAGAATAAGTTCTTACAACAGCCCTGTGTATGGGGAAACAGTAATGAGGAGTCTGCTATGATATAAATCAACATGCTAATCATTAAAAAATAGATGCATTCATTCATAAGTGTCACAAAACACTCCAAGCTGAATAGGAAGGAATATCTGAGCGGTGCTGATAACAGCCAAGCCTGAAGAGGAAACGCAACAGCCCATTACAAGCTATTGAAAAATTCCATTTAAAAAAAAAAAGAGAGAGAGAGAGAGAAGAGAAGAAAAGGACATACGGCAGGAAATTCCTGACCAGTAGTGTAATCCCTTACACAAATGTGCTGGCAGATAAATGGATTTTTTATGATTTTGCTTGCGCCCGCTGCTTCTTGCCCCTTTAGATATGTCACCTTGCAGATGTATTATAACTTTACTCTGGCCCTATTTAATGGTCAGATTCAACAAATTGTAGGTTCATCTTAATCCCTTCAAGAGACTCTTGGCCCTCAGCCCAAAAGTGGGGGAAGAGGGTCAGTAAACTAAAATACCAAAAGAAAACTTGCTGTAAGTCCCAGGAAAAGCATTATATTGAGGATTCAATACCCTAATTTACTATTATCATACATAAGGAATCAGGCAGCGGAAATTTTAACAAACGAATTAAGCCCACAGCTATAGAACCGTAAACACAGCAATGAGAATAAAGAGCTAAAAAGTAAATGAAATAAATATGTATGAAGCTTCCTGTGTATGTTTAATACTGACCTGGATATTTTACCTACATTAGCTCATTTCGTTTTTATAGCAATACCGCGTGCAAAATGACTACTGCGCTCATTCAAGGATCAAAACACTCAGTTTTTAAAGATGAAATTATATAATCCGTGCAGGCAGACCTAGATTTAGTCAATCCTGGCTCTGCCACTTTTCTGCCTACACAACCCCGGGTGAGTGAGTCTTGAACCACTGTGAGCCTCTCTCTCCTCGCTTGTTAAGTGAGAGTGACAAGACTCACCCAGCACCACAGGAAGCCACCACAATAACACAAAACTGCAAAACAAAGCAGGGGATAGTTAATATCATGGACACTAGCAAACACTAGATAAGCTAACAAGAGAAAATGACGGGAATTGATTTCCAAACTGTTTTCTTGGACACTCGGTTTTCAAATGCTTGATTGTGCAATCCTGTGCTGTGTTTTCCAGGCAAGGTCTTTTAGGTTGAGTATCAATGAATCATTTCCTTCATATTCAGATGAAAGATATGCCTGGATAGGTCAGGTTCCCGCCCTGCTTTATCTTAATGATCCGTACATTGCAGGTAAGCAAACAATTAGTATTGTTAAGAATTTCACTTACAGGATTCTAAGATTCCCTCTCTATAGATATTTCCAGCATAAAAGACAAGGACCATTGTACTGGACCATTGACCTACTGACTATTGGTCTACAATGCAAGCTCCATGCCAGCAAAGTGAGAAATGGCAAGTGAACTAAATCCAGAGTTTTCAATTTTCCTTGTTGACTAAGCTCAGTTTTCAAATTACATCCTGTGTGGATCTACAAGATAAAAAACAGACAATAAAAGTAATATTTTACTAGAATATTTTATCAGTGCAAATTTGTCACATGTTTAATACAAGATTAATAAACCGAGAACAATGAGTTTTAAGGAACACCAAAAAATTGCAGCTTATAGGTTATTCATGGTAGTGATACAGATCTTAACCTCAGTATCCAAATATCTCCTTTTGTTGTTTTGTTTTGTTTTCACTAAAGTGAGATAAACCTGATTCACAAGATTGCATATGAGAACAGTTTTAGTTGGCTGGTTGTTTTGTTTTGTCTTTGTGGGTAACTATAGATTTGGTTGTTTTGTTTGTGTTTATATTTAAGAGCTTATACTGCTTTTCAGTTAAGCAGATTTCCAGAGAGACTTTGTTGGAAACTATGCACCTGAGTAAATTAACCTAACCATACAACTTAACATCATCAATAATTTAATATTGTCCTGAAAGTATGTGTAGACAAAATGATTGCTTAGCTGGGGAACTCAAGAGAGTCAGCTGAACAACTCTTACAAACCATGAAAAAAATCCAGTATGATTAAAAAAAAAAAAAACATAATATGGAAAAGCAGTAGTCTCCATACATACAAACAGCAACCAGAAGATATAATAGAAGAAATCACCACCCCCCAAAATTAATAAAAAGATATAAACTTCTCAAGATAAACTTGAGTAATTTTTTAAAAGACTGAAAGAAAAATATTGTGGTTTTTTGGTTTAAAAGACTAAAAAAATAATAAAAAATAAAAATAAAAGACTCTGCATCTTTCAAAGTGAATTAATTCTTTCAAAGTGAATTATAAATATTGGAATATAATAATTCCAATTAATCTTGGAAGTGCATCCCACTTCCAAGATTATTAGAAGGATTTTTTCTTTCAATCTAGACAAATTGACTTTAAGTTTCTGGTATGAAACTAAATGAGCAATAATAGCTAGGAAAAAGCATTGAGGGAAAGATAAAAAGAATTAGGAAGGACCAAACAAACCAATTATTAAAGAGGGAGGGAAGAAAAGGAGGGAAGGACATTTCCACAAGTTGGAAATGGAAGCCTATATGATTGCTTGGTCTGCACCGAACATCCCAGAAGAAAGTAGCTATATTATTGGCTCTTTAGATGTCTTTTGCACCATTTTAAAATTTTATATCATATTCATGTATAAACCATCTAAAAATTAAAAGATAAAATAATTTTAATGTGTAGATGTTAACTGGATAAATAAAGATAGTAATAATTTTCTGTTCTATCAACAAAGGAAGCATATCAATTGCATTTAAATATCTAGAATCCATTTATTTGTAATAGGTTTACAATCTTAATCAGAGATTAGTTATACTATAATGTGGTATATTTTAAAAACTTCATCCTGGAATCTAGAACAGTCAAGGCTTCCAAAACCTTTTAATGTTAAGCCTTAGCATTCAGAATAATCATATTTAAAAAAGGAAAGAAAGAAAAAGACCTGTTTCTTTAACTGCTACCTAGGAGATACATTAAAATATAATTTTAATACAAATATATTACTTTTCTCCTCCTTTCTATCTCACTAGTATACAAATGTCTTATTATAGACCTAATGGAATGAATGAGTAATTAATTATCTTATAACTAGTTCTTAGTCTTGAATTTCAGCAGAATTTCAATGATACTAGGAGGCATAAAATCTATTAAAACCCTTAATATTCTCCCTGGCACATAGGGACACCTAAGAAATATTCATTGAATAAATACTAATATTAAAGATATTTGGCAAGTTGTCTTTTGGGATCCTAATGTCATTAAATAGATTTTAAAACTATACTAATGGGGATTTTTTCAGGCATAAATGATATTTTTTAAGCTTCACTTTGAAAAGTTGAAATCACAGGAATTAGGATGAAAATAATACTAATAAAAAAGAAAACAAAGCCCAAATTTTCCAATATATATAGCAAAAGTATTCTAATTGTTCTCCCATGATCATTTGGTCATTCAAAATCCTTGAAATGTATTATTATAAAATGACCCATCATTCCTTGCAGCATTATAATAGCAGTAGCAAAAATCTGAACACAACCTAAATATCCATCAGTGGAGAACTGGTTTTGATCAAACTCTACTACCTTCAGGTGATGGATTACTATGTAGCTATTTAAAAGAATAAGTTAGGTTTCTATGTGCTGGGGAAAAACAAACAAGATATTCTGTTAACTTTGTTAAAAGCGGGGAACAGAGCAAGGAGCCCTGGGTTCTCCAGTCAGTGGGTAAGGCTGGAATGGCACACTGTTCAAACATCATCCCTGGAAGATCCCTTGGAGCAAGGCCAGTTTGGAGGCTCACACACCCTCTCTCAGGGAAGCCACAAACCCTCTCTCGGTAAATCCTGCATTGAACTGGTGTTCTCTGGTCCCAAAAGGTGTTTTAATCAGATGAAGCCGGCTTCCATGTAAGGGGCCGTGCTGTGTGATAAACACAGTTGTTACAAGCTAGCCTCTCTTCAGTCATGAACAAGAAGGAACTCCCACGGTGTGCAATAACATGGACGAATCTTGAGGGCATTATACTAAGTAAAATAAACCAGTCACAGAGGGACGAATGACCTATATGAGGTCTGGAAGTAGTCAAATTCACAGAAGTAAAGCATGGTGGTTGCCCAGGGCAGCAAGGAGGGGAAAGGAAAAGTCACTAGTCACGGGGGTTTAAAGTTTCAGTGATGCAAGAGGGGAACGTTCTAGAGATGGGCTGTACAACAGTGCTCCTTTATTTCACAATATTGTGCTGTACCCATTACAATCCATTGAGAGGGTAGATCTTATATGAAGTGTCTTTACCAGAGTCCATTAGAAATAAAAAGTTAGCTTCACCCTGGGCTCAGGCTGTGCACATTCTGAGGGTGAGACCAGCTGAAGGAGCAGGAAGTTGGTGTGTCCACCTCCTGCTCCCTCGTGGAGTAGAATGGCGGGTGCGATCCCCAGCACTGATTCTCTCCTGCTTTGGTTTCTTTGTTTTGGTTTGGTTTTTTACTAACATCCTGTTTGTTGCCTACTATAGGCAATGGACTTTTTTTCTGCTTCAGATATCTGCAGTTGATATAATAAATTAAATCAATTTCACTCATAACATACCTCCTCTGTAAAATTCTCCCACTTGTATAAAACAATTAACGTACACATATCCACATATATACTTACCTGTACACCAACTATCTGGAGCGATCAAGAAACTGGAAATGCAGGTTACTTTTGCCAAGAAGAACAGAGGATCTGAAGAACTGGAGTCAGAAGGATAATTTTTTGTATATTTTTATATTGTTTGAATGTTTTACCATGTATCGCATCACTTTTTTAAGAACCTCAAGTGAAAATACGTGTTTAAAGATGCACACAATATCTAAGGGTTTAAGTAGACTTAAGGTTTAAGCATAGACTTAATAACTATTAACTTGCTGCTAATAACAACTTACTCCTCTGCCCCAATTCTTAACTTTTGAGGGACTCATAGAGTTTTTGGAAATTTCGTAACAACTAAAGCCCCCTTCCCAGTAGAATACAGGTAGATACACACACATAAAGCTACGAGGTCCATGAACTCTAGATGCAAAGCTGTTATGCTGCTGGGATTCTTGCCAAAATGTTTAACCTGAATCTACCCATGAAGAAATAATCAGCTAAATCCAACATATGGGACATTCTTCAAGATAACCATCTTAAATTCTTCAAAGAGTCAATATCATGAAACAAAGCAAAACAAAAATATAAATCCACAGACACAAAGAGACACAACAACTAAATGGAATGTGGGATCCCTGATCAAACCATGAATTGGGAAGGGGGAAAATATCTATAAAAGACATACTTAGGAGAGTGGGGAAATTTACATTTGGATTCTTCCAAATTTACATTTGGATGATATTATGGAATCAGTGTATATCTCAAGGGTGTGATCATGCCTATTATACTGAGATGTGGAATGTCAAGAGGTCTGCAACCCACTTTTATGGTTCAGAAAAATACACACACAAATAGTGCAAATGATGCAACAAAATGTTAACAATTGATAAATCCATGCAAAGGGTATATGGGTACTCATTGTACTATTTTTCTTTCTACAAATCCGAGATTTTTCAATTTATAAAAAAATCAAAGGAGTGGTGCTTGGAGGGTTCAGTCAGAAGAGCACGTGTCTCTTGATTTCAGGGTCATGAATTCAAAACCCCATATCGGGTGTAGAGTTTCCTTAAAAAAATAATAGAGGGGCCCCTAGGGTGGCTCGTTCAGTTAAGCATCTGCCTTAGGCTCTGGTTGTGATCTTCAGGTCCTGGGATCAGAGCTTGAGTCAGGGAATCCCTGCTCAGCGGGGAGCCAGCTTCTCCCTCTCCCTCTGCCCCTGCCCCAGCTGGTGTGCGCGCGCTCTCTCTCTCTCTCAAATAAATAAATAATCCTTAAAATAAAATAAAAATTTCAAAGATAAAAATATAAAAGAAATTGAAGGGAACAATTCCCTTCACTCTCCCCTAACACAACACCCCCCCCCAAATTTCCCCTTCCCTCCTACTTATCCTTTGGACTTTCCATCATCATCCTTCTTGCCAAAACGAATTGTCAGTGCTGTTCAAGAATTGTAGCCCTTGATTCATTTCTTCCAAAGTATTATGAAGCAGAGACAATATCTCCACCTGAACCCATGCTTCCATTGCCTTTGTCTCTCTTGGCTCACCTGTGAGCTCCGTGAAGTCAGGAACTCCGTTCTTCTCATCCTTATCACCCCCGCGTTGAAGCATAATAAGGGAAGACAATAAACATGAACTGAACTGAGCCTCTGGACTAGTTCACTGATCTCTAGTACCTACTGTGTTATCCTTTAGTACACTGGGAAACAGATTTCATGAGAAGGTGAAAAAAAAAAAATTCTGACACCCGATCATTAAAATGAAATTCTAGTGTTGCCTCTCTTATGAGTGTGGATAAAAAAGAGCCATGCTTCTGGCACCTTTGTGCCACCTTCGCAAGAATATGGAAAGACAAAGCAGGCCTGAAGCAGCATAAAGGTAAGATTTTTTTGCACCACCATCTGTGCTCGCTGCTGGCTCAATCTGACCTCCACCTGTTAGCTTTTTATTCCTTAACTCTGCGCTGACAGCATTTTCCGTGGGGATGGGGCTGCAGAGCCTGTCACTGGCAACACGGAACATCCTACTTTAATGTAAATAAAACTACTTCAAGCAAATTGGAAACTAAATGACAGAAAGTGCCCTAGATGGAACACTCTGGGAGCAAGAGGGGACTGCTGCATTGTTCCTAGTCCCCAGGGCCTGGGAATGGAATGACTCCAAAGTGCTGGCTGTGGACCCAAGTTGACGATCGCCATGAGTACATAGGACAAGCCAACAGAATCGTGTTCCTCTTTGGGAAGCAGCTCCTTTAGTCTCTGGTAAAACAAGAATCCAATCTATTCAACGTGATCAGTGTTTCACTTTTTTTTTTTTTTTTTTTTTTTTTTGAGAGGGGGAGTGTATGAGGGGACAGAGGGAGAGGAAGAGAGAATCTCAAGCAAACCCCCCCACTGAGCACAGAACCCAATGCGGGGCTTGATCTCACGACCCTGAGGTCATGCCCTGAGCCAGAATCCACAGTCAGATGCTCAACCAACTACACCACCCAGGCAACCCCTACAAAAACCTTCCTCTTAATTGTACTCATTGCCCATTCTTTTTCCTTCTCCTATACCTCGTTTTCTCTTCAGAGAGGTCTCTACAAAGGAAACAAATGGCCCTCAACCAGCTGACATTTAAATTCTGCAGAACTCTGAAATGCGTTTTGTTTATGGTAAGCTTTAAGAAACCCAAGCAGCCTCCTTATGAAAGTCATGATGATTGGTTAAAAACAAAATTAAATTTAAATAAAAGTATTGCCAAGATTATCAGGAATAGCAAAGGTAGGGCTGAGGACTTTTTCTGGAAGAACCCAAGGCTAACACTGTGGTTCCTGGTTTTAGGAAATTGCTTATTCATTCTACAACCAAGTACACCCTTATTTCCTATTCTCCTTTTTTTCTATTAGTCCAAGAAGACATCAGAGGAACGTAAAAGAGGAAAAACAGTTTATAAAAACAGAAAATGGAAGGCCATTTCTTAACAAGTAGTGATCAGGCAAGACCAACCCCCTGAAATTCCCAGGAGATTTAGATCTACCCACATAGAGGTCTGCTCTGCCTAGCTCTGGACAAAACACGCGTAACTCCCCCACACTGGTGTGTGACCTGTTGCATCACCTGCCCCTAATTACACAGTGGATCCTACCTCCTGCGCTTCCTCTCCCAATCACCACTGTCAGTTGTTCCTGGGCCAGGGAGATCAGATATTCAGACCATCCATTCCATCTCTCTGCTAATACCAGAACGCTTAGCCTGGCTGAAGGAAGGAAAAGAATGACCCACCTTTCACTGCTATATAGTTTCAGCCCTGACTTCTTATTTGAGAGTCCACTAAAACCTAATCTCTTGATTAAGCTTTAAAAATAAATAAATAAGTGCGGGGTCACCTAGGTGGCTCAGTTGGTTAAGCAGCTGCCTTGGGCTCAGGTCATGATCTCAGGGTCCTGGGTCCTGTTGTTTTCTCACCAGGGAGCCTCCTTCTCCCTCTCCCTCTGCCTCTCCCCTGCTAATGTTCTCTCTCTCTCTCAAATAAATAAAATTTTTAATAAACAAACAAACAAATGCATAAAGATGTTTGTAATGGCAGAGCACACTGGCTTAAGACAGAGGTTAGGAATTGGGACAAATAATGGGTGATGTAAAATATCTTCCCTATCCTAGCCTCTTGTGTGTCTTCAGGTCCTTTCTTCTGCCCTCTCTTCCTTTCATTGAAATTTTATTTTAGGGGCACCTGGGTGGCTCAGTGGGTTAAAGCCTCTGCCTTTGGCTCAGGTCATGATCCCAGGGCTCTCTGCTCAGCAGGAAGCCTGTTTCCCCCACTCTCTCTGCCTGCTGCTCTGCCTACTTGTGCTCTCTATCTCTCTGTCAAATAAATAAATAAGATCTTTAAAAAAAAATTTTTTTAATAAAATTTTATTTTAATTCTAGTATAGCTCACAGACAGTGTTAGTTTCAGGTGTAATATAGTGATTCAACAAGTCCTTACATCACCCAGCGCTCATGATAAGTGTACTCTAAATCCCCTTCACCTAATTCACCCAATCCCCCCCCATCCACCTCCGCTCCGGTAACCATCTGTTTGTTCTCTATAGTTGAAAGTCTGTTTTTTGTTAATCTGTTTTTTCCTTTGTGTGTTTGTTTTGTTTCTTAAGTTCCGCATGTGAGTGAAGTCATATGGTTTGTCTTCTTCTGACTGATTTATTTTGTTTAGCATTATATTCTCTAGATTCATCCATGTTATTGCAAATAGTATAATTTCATTCTTTTTATGGTTGAATAACATTCCATTATATATATATTACCACATCATTATCCATTCATCTCTCGGTGGACACTTGGCTGCTTCCATAAATTGGCTATTGTAAACAATGTTGCTATAAACATAGGGATACATACATTTTTTGAAATCACATTTTTATATTCTTTGAGTAAATACCCAGTAGTGTAATTACTGGATCACGGGTAGTTCTATTTTTAATTTTTGAGGAATCGCCATACTGTTTTCCACAGTGGCCGCACCAGTTTGCGTTCCCACCAACAGTGCAAGAGGGTTCCTTTTTCTCCACATCCTTACAACACCTGTCGTTTCTTGTGTTTTTAATTTTAGCCATTCTGACAGCTGTGAGGTTATATCTCATTGTGGTTTTGATTTGAATTTCCCTGATGATGAGAGATGTTGAGCATCTTTTCATGTGTCTATGGGCCATCTGTACGTCTTCTTTGGAGAAATGTCTGTTCATGTCCTCTGTCCATTTTTTAACTGGTTTATTGGGTTATGGGGTGTTAAGTTGTATCAGTTCTTTACATATTTTGGATACTAGCCCTTTATCCAATATGTCACTTGCAAATATCTTCT
Organism: Mustela nigripes; assembly: GCF_022355385.1. NCBI lineage: Eukaryota > Metazoa > Chordata > Mammalia > Carnivora > Mustelidae > Mustela > Mustela nigripes. Next base: position 81,866,983 of record NC_081562.1, on the reverse strand, counting down.
CCCATTCGGTAGGTTATCTTAGTTTTGCTGATATTTCACTCTTTGCTGTCCAGGAGATTTTTGTTTTGATGTAGTCCCAACAATTTATTTTTGCATTTGTTTTGCTTGACTCAGGAGACTTACCTAGGAAAATGGCTTTTGCCCCCTCCTTTTTTTTCTCTTCCGTTTTAACCTCTTCCCCTTTGCTGGTGTCAATGAGTGACTGCCAGAGGCACCTGACTTGCTAAAATTATTTGTCTCCTGGAGTCAAGACTACAAGCTCCCTTCTCCTTTTCACTCATTTGTCAGCTTAGCGGCCAGCAAGAAGGTTTAGCCCAAATTAGTACATAGCGATCCACTAGCTCTCTGCGCGCCGATGTTTATTGAGCAACGCGCTGTACCAGGTGCAAGGGAAGAGAAGAAAGCCTTGTCCTTGTCTGCGAGAAGCCTGTGTCCCAACAGGGGGAATAAACACACAAACAACTAAGTCTAACACCAAGGAGAATCCCAGAGATGAAAATACAGAGGGGAACGTGAATTCACCAATCCCTACCAGACTATTGCAGAAAAAAAATTTTCCAAAAACACTTAAACAGACAAGAGTGCAAAACAGAGACTTGTTGGTTGTCATACAAAGAAATCTTCAACCTCAAAAAGCACCTCTCCTCCCACATTTTTGCAAGGGGCGAGGCATTGCCCTGTACAAATGCTTACGTCTTACCAGAAAAGGAACTACCTAGATAGAAAACCAGGGCAACTTCTTCTGATGTTATGTTCCCACTGTGGTGACGCTTATACAAGATGAGCATTGTTTTTGCTATGAGATGCTACAAATAAAGCTGCTTAAATTGAGTGGCACGGCGCAGACAAGCAAAGCACCTAGATCTACACAATGTAAGGGGGGTGGCGGCGGGATATCCCACAGGTAGGTTATTCCCCTTCTCTTCTGTTCGTTATCCAGGGGATTCAGCGAGTTCACAGAGAGTGGGCCTGAGTAACCTGATCAACGTTTTCCAGTGTTGGGCAACTAGCACTCCTGGAAAGGGCAACACCCCTGGGAGAAGACAGGAATGCAGCGGGGAAAAGGGCACCCGTCAGAGGCAGCTTCTGAGGCCCCGGAGGCCCTGACTATAAATAACTGCTTTTCCCCACGTCCTCTCAGGTCTTCCCAAAGTCAGAGTTAGATTCCTGGCCAAAGGCTACATTGCACTCCCGCACTCCAGTGGCTTCCTTTCCCAAAAGACGCCATTCTGTAATGTGATGGGGTGGGGAGCTGTCGGTGACCAGCAGGGACTTGGGAAGGGTTTGGGAGCCCAGTGCCCCCCTGTTTGATTCCTGCCTCCCATTTGCCAACCTTTTGAATCTCTGTGCTCGTGCTTCCCCCATCTGAAAAATGGGGACAGGGACAATGATGATGGTAATTAGCAACAATAATATAGACAGTGTGCTAAGTGCTTACATGGGTCACTCATGCACTCTTCAGAGAAAAACTCTGAGGCTGTATTAATCATTGTTTCAAGTAATAATAATACTTCCTCCTTTACAGATGAAGAAATTGCCATTCTGAGAGGGGTTAATGAACTTCCCCAAGGTCTAACCTCACTGCCTGAACCCTTGATCCCTTATACTGCTGTGATAATACCTGTCTAAACAGGGTGTTGAAGGGGTTAACATTAAAGTGCATGGACACCAATTAATGCTATTGTCATTATTTTTGGTGCTATTGCTGTAGGCGGTGATACTGTTTTGTTGCTTCTCTCTCTTTCCAGATGCTGAGAGTTCAGAAGTCTGTTAAGCCCAGACCATCAGCCTCGACACTGCCAAGTCCAAACTGATGCCTTGGGGACATTTTCAAGCACCAAGAAACAAAACCAATAGACCTGTTAGATGTTGCATTGTTGAAATACATCTACTGTGGATGAATGAGAGATCAAGAGGCAAGGAAATGAGATCTGGTAGTAGTATTTCTTTTCTTTTTATTTTTTTAAAGATTTTATTTATTTATTTATTTATTTTTAATTTATGTGACAGACAGATATCACAAGTAGGCAGAGAGGCAGAGAGAGAGGAGGAAGCAGGCTCCCCGCTGAGCAGGAAGCCCGATGCAGGGCTCTATCCCAGGACCCTTCGATCATGACCTGAGCCAAAGGCAGAGGCTTTAACCCACTGAGCCACCCAGGCCCCCCATACTAGTATTTCAACTTACTACCCAACAGGGTCCCCAGTGCTTATGTTTTTAAGAAGCTCAGAATGGCAAAATGTAACGTACACTGCTCTGACAGATTTTTCTTAAATTTCCTAAGTTAAAATAACCTATCATATGCTAACTTTTGACTGTCCAAACTGTACTTTTGTTCCATTCTTATCTTTCAATTCACTTTCATGATCATGAAATAACTATAATAAATGTTTAGACGTCTGACGTGCTAACATGCCAGTCAGATGAAACATAGCAAACATTTGGCATACACCTAGAGACTTCCCTAAGTAAAATAAAATTATTGCATTTCATCACTTCCTTCCCATTGCCAACTAATATCCCCATGTCTGAAAGGGTCATTTTCAAGGCCCGTATCTATTTATAATAGTGTATTCACTGTCTTCCTTCCTCTGGCACATTGTCTATGACCTTGACCATTTGGGGACTGATAGAGTAGTGCCATCAACATATGTGGATGAAGCTCTAGACCTCTCGTAAGAGATTTCATAGTTATTAAAAACAATAAAGAGGGGCGCCTGGGTGGCTCAGTGGGTTAAAGCCTCTGCCTTCGGCTCAGGTCATGATCCCAGGGTCCTGGGATCGAGCCCCGCATCAGGCTCTCTGCTCCACAGGGTGCCTGCTTCCTCCTCTCTCTCTGCCTCTCTGCCTACTTCTGATCTCTGTTTGTCAAATAAATAAATAAAATCTTTAAAAAAAAAAAAAACAATAAAGATGACAAGGACAGTTCTATACTATAATACCGTCTGTCAAGAGAAAAACGTCACACTTCCATAAAGTACCCAGGGGCATAATTAGGGGTAGAGAGAGGAGTGGTTTCTTGAACACAGTAATGAGGGGCTAGGGTAAAACATGGCAGTAAGGGAAGGTGCCTTCTGTCCAAAATGCCTGAGTGGAACCTCCGTCCACAACAAAGGGTCTCAGTAAGAGTGATGATACCACATCCAAAGCATGGCACACCAGCGAATGCCCAAGTTAACCACACCTGAAGAGGCACCAGGAAGAATTTCTGTGAAGAAATAATTTGTTCTAAATTGTTTATCTTTTCCCAACAGCATCAATATGAAAACTAAAATAATGAATCCTCCCGGGCACCTTCTAAGAACATTAAAGGAATTTAAACGTCACAGCTCCTGAGTGCTCATACCCATAACCACAAATCCAAACACCTCATAGAGCTATAAATAAATTCTGCCCGAAGGTCTCCTTCCTGTTCACATACATCTCCATAAAAGCTGGTAGGATCTCCTCCCTTTTATCCTAGCTTTTATTCTTGTTGTTCCTGTCTGTCAGGGACAGGAGGTTTGGGGGGAAAAAAAGACACAAATAAAATGGGCCCCAGATGCCTGTTCAGCTAACTGAAAAAGTCTGCTTACTTAGGACCCAAAAAAAGGGGTGGGGGTCCCTGTAACCCAACTTTAAGTGCTTATGACATTTCAGGGCCCCAGAGAAGTTTAGGGTTTCCTCAGCTGTCCTTCCAACTCCATTGTAAGATTCCGGGGTGCATGGCTGTAGAATAGAAGGGTCTAGGCAGCAGCCCCCCTCCCACCCTCTGTCCTGGTTCTTGGCCTTTCTCATGGCCAAATGGAGCCCAGGGCTGGGAAACTGAAATCACTCCCTCTCCTCAGTGTTAGCAGCAGCTTCAAAGACGGAACAGCTTTTTTCCAAGTGACATTTCTAACCCTTACAGAAAACCCTCTGTTCCTTGCTTTAGCTCTCAGTCTCGTTCACCTGTTGGCACCCACTCCTATCCCAGCTCCTCCGCTTCTCAGAGGTGGGACCTCTCTGGGCCTCAGTTTCCCCATCTGCAAAAAGAGGGTAGTTGTGGTGTCTACTGCTGCTGTGACAATTAAGTTGGTTAATGTAGGGAATGTGCTTACAACCATCATTAGAACACAGTAAGTACCAAGTCATTGCTCTAACCTCTATCTAGTACCCTTACCGGCGGGAGTAGCAGCGAGTAGCAGGGGTAATGGTAGTATTCTCTGCCACCCACACAAGGGATCTCGGTGCCGCTATCGTTCCCTCTTTTAGATTAGGTTGAGGGCGAATAGTTCAGACCCCCCACCTCCCCGCCCCACTTTAAGAGTCTGACTGAGAACAAAGCCTACAGCCAGGCTCTGGGACCTTTACCGGAAGGCTTTCCTTTTCTCTTGACAGGAGGCACCATCTGTTGAAAGTGTCCCTGCCACCTCTCTCGTATTAATAACTACCAAACGTGACTAGAGAGTCATAAACATGTCAGTGATTTGATTCCAGGGGTTTACATCATGATGGAAGTAGTCAAGGTCACAAAAAATAGAATGAAGGAAGACAGCAGCTCCATGACACCAAGCCCAAATTTTTCCCAGCTTTTCTGTCATGGGTACTTTTTAGGATTTTCATCCTATATATTGCCTGTGTTCATTGGATCAACTTTTCCCTGACTACATTTTGTATCCTGAACAATGCCCTAGTTTATGGAATTGAATCAGGGTGATAACAGCAAATGGCAGAAAAAGAGTGGTCTCGAATCATTCCTAAACCCAAGCCCCTTCGCTCTGAATGAAGTCTAGGACTGTGACAAATACACTGGCACATTACTTGTTTCTTCTGCCCCAAATTTCTAGTAATACTCAAAGACTGGGGTTTTATAATAATAGATCCAATCACTTAAATTCTTTTTTGTTCAGGGGCACCTGGGTAGCTCAGTGGGTTAAGCCTCTGCCTTCAGTTCAGGTCATGATCTCAGGGTCCTGGGATCGAGTCCCATGTTGGGCTCTCTGCTCAACAGGGAGCCTGCTTTCCCCTCTTTCTCTGCCTGCCTCCCTGCCAACTTGTGATCTTTCTCTCTGTCAAATCAATAAATAAAATCTTTAAAAAGAATTCTTTTTTGTTCATCCAGTATTTGAAATTTTTATAAGCTCTAAAATAATACATTCTGATCACTAAAAATTTCATTTTATGGGATCCTATAATTTCAACACATGTCTTAACCTAATTTATTCTTGTTTCACCTTAAATCTAGAGGGATCCTGGCACCAGCCAAAGAAGACAAGGTCAGAGTCACTGACAAGGACTGATTTACTTAGCCATTGTACACATTCTTCACTGGAGGAGGGAAGATGTGTTCAGAAATGAGTAACAAAATAATAATAATAATAATAATAACAATAATAGTAAAATAATAATATTATGCTATGAAATTTTATTTCAAAATTTAATATATCCTCACTTTGATGTGGATGGGGTACAAGGGTCAGAAGACAATGTCTCCTGGTGGTGGATTGATCTAGAAGAAACTCTGTTCTGAATCCATTGTCCCCACTCAAGGGGTTCAGACAAACTGCTTTTAGATGGTGAGAGAGGATCTTGTCCAACCATCACCTCAAATCAACACATCCAAAATCCAAAAGACTGTACAATGGGCTCTTCACTCAAGAGCAAGTGACGCAATCCATCTCATACAGTGACATAATCCATCCTGTACAACATCAAATTGTGCAAGGAATTGAGAGTGGCATTGCTAGATTAACTCATTCCTAGGTGCTAACCATGGGAGTGGGACCCACTTCCTTACTTTTGGGAGCCTCAAATGACACCCCAGCAACAGCTAGTGAGTGACTCCCACCCCTTACCACTCTTCTATGCATTCTCTCCCTCTCCCCTAGAGTTTCTCTCTCCCTGTGGTCTCCACTTCTCTGGTGTCCTGACCATCAGAGCAGGTTTCCAGTTATACTCATTATCTACTCCCCATGATTCCATGGCTACGTAGGGAAGATTCAGATGTCTGTGGGTGGAGGTGGTTGGGAAGGAGTCCACAACGATCTGGTCTCTGAGTGAGACCACCTTACATTGCAAAAGTCAGTCTCCTGTGAGTATCATTTCCCTACCTTATTAAGTTAAAAAAAGTAGGCTCCCTCCCAGTTTTGGATTGTATTTTGAAAAGCTGCCTTCAATTACCATATTACCCTAGATAAAGTAGCTGCCCCAATCCTCTTGATTCCATTAATTGGATTTATTTTATTCTTGACATTTAACATTAGATAAAATTCTTGCGATCTTTTTTTACGTCCTAATTGTCTCTCTGCCTATCTTCTGCCTGACCCCCAGCCCTCCTGGAATATAAGCTCCTTGGCAACATGAGCATCACCTCTCTTAGGATATTCACTGTTTTATACCCAATTCTTCTAAAGGTGCCTGGCACAAGGTAGAAAATGTCCAGATCTGTGCTTCCAATTATTCGTTGGTTTATCATATGGGCACCTCAATTACAACTTGGAAAAAGCTGAATTCTGGGAAGAGTTCCCAGAAAACCTACTTTTCCTCATTTATTTTCTACCATCTACCATTCTCCCTAACTAGAAAATTCAGTCATCCTGGAATCGATCTCTCTCTCTCTTCTTTCTCCAACTCCTCACATTCCTATCCTCTTCCACCATTTTTCTCCTGCTTCCCCTTTGCGCAAGTCACCCGCTCCATCCCCTCATACATCTAATGGGCTTCCAACTCAAGTCAGCTTTTCCTCCTCAGTCATGGCTCCTTCCCACCAGAAAGTGTCATGGCCTCTGCAATGCCTTTTCCTCACCACTGTGACTGGCAGCTGTCATCCCTGAACATCACACCCGTGTGTCTCTTGATTCGGTCAGTGCTTTCTAGGGCTTTTCGGGTCTCACACTTTCTTGAGAATCTGATAAAGTCCCCCCTCAAAAAAATCCACATGTTCTTAAACTTCTATGTAAAATGTCTGGACTCTACATTTTAAACCCTTTACTATAACAAGCATCATGGCTTTTTGTTATAACTCTCTACTTTAACACACCTGTCTTCCTCACTAGAGTGCACAGCATTGGAGGGTATGTTTGTATCATGTTTTATCTTCTTTCAATCCCTTTGTGTGGAGCAGTGTGTTTGAGATATACATGGTACTAAAAAAAGGTAAGGGACTGACTATCTAAGGCAATATTTAGGTATTCGATGAATACAGCATTCCCAAATACTAGTCACTTGAATAACACTCTCACTACTTTTTGCCGTATCTCCTAGAATTTGTCCTCTTACTTACTTACTTATCACTTGTGGTAGGTTATTTGCAAAACTATTGCAAAAGATTCTTTCCACCTCTGCACAGGTGTGCCACTAACCTCCCCAAAAGATGTAAAGACTATTTCTCTGCCCTTTGGGTCTCGACTCGTCCTGTTACTTCTTTTAACCGATGAGATGCAACAGGAGTAACACTTTTTGACTTCCAGGTCTAGGCCTGAAGAGACTTTGCAGCTTCCCGTTATGATCTCTGGAGAACCCTTTGCAATGTAAGAAAGCCCCGGCCGGACTACTAAGTGGTGAGAGGCCACGTGGAGAGAGAGAGAGGCTCAGTCAGCTTGAGCCATTCCAGCCGCTCCAGTTGGGCTGGCAAACATGAGAGAAGGCATGTTGGACCCTCCAGCGCCATCCAAGCTGTCAGGATGAAGGAATGACCCCAGCAGACATCACGTGGAGGAGAAGAATTGGCCATATAAGCCTAGCAGACCCATAGAATCCTAATATCATGGTTTCTTAAGCCACTATGTTTGGGGTAGCTTGTTAAATGGCAATAGATCATTGATTTACTGCTTTTCCTTAAATACACTTTTTTTTTTAGCTTAAGTATATGTTAAAAGAAAATTTTTGTCACTTCCATAGATAGAAAATTAGTATCGCTTTTTTTCATAAAACGAAACTCAGTGAAAAAATAAAGAATAAAGTAATATTATTCACTTCGAGTCAAATACTGCAGCATACAGTAGCCTCTATATTAGTCCCAAAGGAAGACTCCCAAAGGTCAGAGAGGCACAAGAGATAGACCAGAAGCAAACTGGAGCTCTCTCTTTGGTGTAAGCTGGACTGAAAACAAATAGAATGAAAACAACAGTCTCTTTCATTCTGAAATGTGATATTATTTCTTACCAAAATTCATTATTTTGCGACTGTCGGTAGGAGGTAGTAACAAAGGTGGTAAATAGCCCATTTAAATGGCGAAATTGAAGTTATTCAAATGACTGACGTTTGGAAGATGCTGTATTAACCTAACACCTAAGCATTGGGTCATAGAGAGGGGTTGGAATGAAAGAAAGCTAAAACATAATGCTGCCCTGGCCTAGAAATGCTTATCTTCTACTGGAGGAGACAAGAATGGGCGTAAATGGTGACAATTCATTAACCATGGTAAATGCAACTGTATTAGATTTAAAATGTAAAGTCCGTGGCCTCAGGCTCCAATCTCTTACATTTTGTGTTCAAGTTGGAGGGTAGATGGCTGTTTTTCAGCCCATAACTTTTATCACATTCTCATGGGAGTCCACTGGAGTCCCATTCCACAGTTTGGGAAACACTGGATTAGATAAAGCATACAATTGTTCTTGGTTCAGTGGCTTCTACCTCAAGACTTTTCCAGATTGCCTGGACATTCTTTTTTAGTTTGTAATTCTGAAATCAAAACTCTGACCTTCTCTTTCTTCTTTACAACTGTCTTTTTATATTCCTATATTCCTTTTTATACCTGTCTCATACTTTTTATACCTGTCTCATATACTTTTGTAATGATACAAAAGTTCTCTTAAATTCCCTGATGACTAAGCTCCCCTAAAAATCTCAACCGTATTGTAAGCTCTTTGAAGCTAGAGACTTGTCCTCTAACTTCCTGCCTTCTACTATCAACAAACATCTGTTAAATGAAGACTAAACCTCCTAGAACTCCTGCAGAAAGTTTCTCCTGCTGTCTAGGACTGATTAAAAATGTGTTTTCTATTGCTCAGACTATAAACACAGAATGTGTGTTGAATCTGAAATGTGTTTATAATAAAATAGTTGGGGGGCGGGGAGAGGCACCGAGGTCTTCCTGCAGTGTATGCCATGTGTACGTTCATGGGTGTCTGTCTGGCCTAGCATTCGGGGTCCATGTCTGCGTAGGTCAATGCTGAATATTGTAAATGGTGTGGGGACCGTGCTTGTTTACATTCTGCACGAAGCAGCTCTTGCCATGTTGTGCACACACAGGGCCCTGGGACCTCTCCCAGGCATGAAAATGCTGCCGTTGACATTTATGCTTTTCTCACTGTTTCTTCTTTTATCCTATTGCTCCAACATAGCAATTTTGTTTCTCCCTGGAGCTTAAATCGATAGAAAATATAGACCTCTAAAAGTTCAGGACTTTCATCAGAATTTTTTAAAAATATGAGCTGTGTCGGAAATAGAGTGAGCTGAAGTCCCCTCTGTTCAGAGATCTTGAAGGTTTGACATTTAAATTTATTCTAAAATAGTTTTTGCATGAAAAACCAAAGAAAGGGAGGATTGTGGTTTGTACCTTGGCATGGAATTTTATATGAGTGGGATAGAAACAGAGTGGTGGTGTTGGAGCTGTCTGCAGGATTTACTGGCACTGATTGGGGCAGGAGTGGCCCAGTGTCCAAACAAGCCCATAATTCATATGACTAATTCCAGCTTTGCTGAATCCTCCGCTCCACCCTCAACACATACACACGATCAACATATATGGAGATGTTAATAAAGCTATCATCTCATTCTCTTCGAAATGATTGATTCTCCTTCATGATTCTCTAGGCCTGAACTTTCTCACAAAGGAAGGGTATACCTTCAGGGCAAGAGATTGCAAAAGGCAGCAAACCAATGGGAGAACTCCTGTAAAACTTTCGGTGAGGGCACAGAATGAAACATCTTTTATTCCAAGACATTTTCAAGTGGGTATGCTTCTGACGCTAGGAGCATTTGAAAATATTATATATATATAATATTATTATATTTTATGTCTACTATAATAATATATTTATGTATATAAATAATAAAGTTTATACATATATGCTCTAAACTTTATTTTTTTCTAAATATTTTTAACCTAAACTTTCATTTTTAAGGCATGTTTAAGTACCATCTGAATATACTCCTTGGTTACATGTGTTAAGTTTTAGTTCTTGAAACAACATTTTCATTCATCTGTATCCCTGAACTATTTAAATAAGAACACTTCCTTATAACTATGAGTTTGAATTGATTAGCCATGACATTACACGATAGCTTACAAAGATTTAGTACGCCTTATATATGTATAATAGAAAACTCCTGCCACTTGGAATGTACAGCTCACCTAACACAGTCGCAGATTTTGAGGGAAATGCATGGTACATGGGGTGACTGCCCAGTGCATGTTAAAGCCTTACCTCCAGGGCCCCACAAAGTGATTGCAATGATAGCGCTTGACATAGCTGGGACTGAGCTGAACTCTCACATCTTTTGTCTTAGCTCTTCTTCCAAAAGAAAACAAAGCAGATAGGTGTGTGTGTGCGTGTGTTCCTGTGCTAAGGATAGAAAGTTCTAGAAGTAGATGTGAGGTGGTGCCTGAGATACCAACATAGCGGATAAAGAAAATGGGGTGCCTAAGGAGAGGATTAAACCAGAGGTCCTGGAATGATTCCTTCCACATTCAAAAATCTGTTATATTCTGGTTCAGGGCAATTGAATGAGCACAAAACTCTGCTTCTCCCTAGACCTAAAGAGCAAAAAGAAACAGTGGAATGTTAACCAAAAGGCAATTGAAGGATGAACAAGTAGGAAGGCGCAGCCCAAATGCCACCCGTCAAAGGCAGTGGTGAGCAGCATGGGCTCCCGTGTGCTTTAAGCCTCAGCTCCAGTGAACGAGGCAACAAGGCTATCTGTACATTGCCTGCATCTGGACATGCCCCCCCACCAATCTTCTGAAGGTATCCCCATGCTCCTGAATGGATCGTACATTCACACAATCATCCCTGTGGTGGGCTCCTCTGTAGACAAGAGCAGGAAAAAGGCATTGCATCTCAATCTTGGGAAGTAAAATTTCCCTTCCTGTTGCCCCAGGTCCACCCTGATAACAGTGTAGAAGAACCCAGAAACAGTCAGAATGTCTGGATTCAATTCCCTGCTCTATTGTTTATCAGTGCGGGTCCTTATGTTATTGGCTAAACTGCTCTGAGCCCAAGTTTGGTTTTTGTTTGTTTGTTTGCTTGTTTTTACAGAAAGAGAGAGAGCACACGCATGCATGTGTGGGGAGAGGGGCAGAGGGAGACAAAGAAAAGATCATCAGCAGGCTCCATGCCCAGTGTGGAGCTCCATGCCAGGCTCCATCTCATGACCCCGAGACCATGACCTGAATGGAAATTAAGAGTCGGACTGACTCCTAACTGACTGAGCTGCCTAGGCACCCCCTGAGCCCAAGTTCTTTAAAACGGCACAATGATCATGAATGTCGTGCTTGCCTCACCAACACAAAGTGGTGAGGATAAGGTCAGCCCTGGGAAAAGTGCCTGCAGGTGTGTGCCCACGAAGGGAGAGGAAGAGTCTGGCCTTTCACAAAGAGCGCCGGTGCCCACGGTTCACTCAACCCACCACTGATGGCTCCTTCATCTGTCAAATATGCTAACCGCCGGCGAAGTCCCACTGAGCCCTCCTGAGCGGATGTCTATCCTCCCACCTGCCATGGTCCCCCTGTGTCCACAGCCCAGTCTCCCTCCTGGTACCAAGTGCACATTGGTGCTCCTGCCCCATGTAATCTGGACCTGTCCCTCCTCACCCAAGACATCGCTCCAGCAGTCGTCCCCCTGCTCCCACTTCACTGAGTGGTTGTTCTCTATCGGATCGTCCCTAACACACAAATGTTGTGATAATGTCTTCCATTAAAAAATGTTTTTAAGGGGTGCCTGGGTGGCTTAGAGGGTTAAAGCCTCTGCCTTCGGCTTGGGTCATGATCCCAGGGTCCTGGGATCGAGCCCCGCATCAGGCTCTCTCCTTGGTGGGGAGCCTGCATTCTCCTCTCTCTTTCTCTGTCTGCCTCTCTGCCTACTTGTGATCTCTCTCTGTCGAATAAATAAATAAAATCTTTAAAAAAAAAATGTTTTTAAGCTTTCCTGGTCCCACATCCTCCTCCAGGTACCATTCCATTTCTCTTCCTTTTCAGAGTAAAACCCCTCAAAGAGTAGTCCAGCTCCCCCAATGCCTTCTGGAATCCACTCCGAACAGCTCTCCCCCTCGTTCCTTCACTGTAATAACTTGTGAGCGGTCACCAGTGACCCCCCCCCCACCATGATGCCGCACACAACAGTCTGTTCTCAGCCTCCCCTCATGCACCCCATCCAGCACCGGACATGCTTGCTCTTGGTTCTGGGCTTCTGGGACTTTATTCTGCTCCGAACCCTAGAATGGCGATCCCTCTCCCATGAAAGAAAAACCAAACGCTTTAGAAGAGCTCAGAAGGCCCTCTTTGACTACTTTTCCGGCAATGTTCTCGCAGATAACCAAAGAACTCATTTCCTGAATTCCATCAGCTCAAATAGCACCCTTTCAGTCCTCAAGTCTTTCCCTGAGTCCCTAGATAAAAGAACTGCCCCCTAGCCTCCTATCTCCCTTACCCGAAACTTAATATTATAATCTACATTATACAAATATAGGTTTACTTCTTTTTACATAAGCTTGTTTTATTCACCACCCTAGCCCCAGCACCCACAACAGTGTCTGCACAGAGTTCGGAATTCAGATGTTTCTGGAGTGCTCCGGTGAAGGACTCCTAAGCCCTGGAAACAGAACAGATGCCAGCCTTCAATGCTAAGTTCAGAGAGGAGAAGTCAGAATAGAAGTGGCCAGTCCTAGGGGTGTTCTGGGAACCCTGTTTACGTTGGGTTCGGTAAATTTCTCCCTGTGAGAGTGTGAAACAGGACACAAGTAACGTGATACCTTTGAAAAGGTTCTACAGTACCCAAGAAAATGTTGATGTTCTATGGGTGTCCTGAACAGAGGTGTACAAAGACACAATCGCTGTAATATAAGAGGAAGAAAATTCGAGAATGAATAGACAAAGATGGAAGGAAAAAAGACAATGAAGCCACTAGAGCAAGAGAAAAATTTAAGAAAACTCAAAATGCCGTATCAGAATCAAAGCATTCCTTTGAAACAATACTCATAATGGGTACTATAGAAAATCATTGTGTTGCTGGATCACCAGAGTACCCCTTCTAAAATATAGAACAAAAGTGAAAAAATAATGCATTAAAAAAGCCAGAGAAATTATGAACAAGGTTAGTATCTTCAGTGATTTTTGTTGTTGTTCCTATATACTTTTTTTTAATTTCTAAATTTTCCATAACATGTGTGTAGAATCATAATAATCAGAAAAGGAAAAAGAAAAAAACACCTTAAATTATGTGTTTGTAGACTTTTTTTTTTTTGAGAGGACAGAAAATTATTCCCTAGCCAAATGTGCCCCGCAGCCCAGCAATGCTATTCTTTCCCTCCAGTACTCAACCACCTAATCCAGAAAGTCCCACAAAACTTATTTTGTGGGAAATCACTGTAGGATTTGGCGTTTTTAATATGACTAGACCTCAGAAAAATCCCAATACTTTGGGTAAAATTGGGAGTATTGAGAAACAAACATGAAACTGAGAATACTATTCTCTTCTACTTTTTTTTTTTTTCAAGATTTATTTAATTACTTAGAGAGAGAGAGGGAGGTTAGGGAGGAGGAGCAGGGAGGGTGAAAGAGAATCTGATCTGTGCGGAGGGCTGAGTCCAAAGCAGGGCTGGATCCATCACCCTGGGGTCAGGACCTGAGCCCAAATCAGGAGTCCAACACTCAACCCACTGTGCCACCCAGGTGCCCCACCTCTACTTCTCATAGTGATGGGCACCCAGCTGTTTAGTTTAAATGCCTCTGAGGGCAGAGAGTGCCAATTCCACTTAAAAGTACATACTTTGCGGGGGTGCCTTGGTGGCTCAGTGGGTTAAAGCCTCTGCCTTCGGCTTAGGTCATGGTCCTGGGGTTCTGGGATTGAGCCCCACGTCGGGCTCTCTGCTCAGCAGGGAGCCTGCTTCCTCCTCTCTCTCTACCTGCCTCTCTGCCTGCTTGTGATCTCTCTCTGTCAAATAAATAAATAAAATCTTTAAAAAAACAAAAAAGTTCATATGTTGGGGCCCCCAGGTGGCGCAGTCGGTTGAGTGCCCAAATCTTAGTTTTGCTCAGGTCTTGATCTCAGCGTCATGAGATTGAGCCCCAAGTTAGGCTCTGAGCTCAGCAAAGAGCTCAGAATTTCTTTCTCCCACTCCCTCTACCCCTCCCTGTTTTCTCTCTCTCTCTAAAATAGGTGAATAAATCTTTTCAAAAAGAAAAGTACATATTTTGGGTAAGGGATAAGAAAATGTGTTTGGGCTACTGGGTTTATGGGATTGTTGGTGTTCTGATGGAAAATCTGCCTCAGGATCCTACAGCCCTACCATGGTGGTCATGGCTGCTGTGGGCAAGTTTCCAATACTGCCATTAGGCCTTTTAAACTGCAATTGGTCCTGCTAATATGTAGTGTTATTTCTTTCCCTCCTTCCCCAAATTTGTAAGCTTGTTTCTTCTTAAATGCTCCATGAGATGATGCATGAATGCATTTTATTTCCTCAATGGAAATGTAGATGCTGCACAGCTGTTAGACTTGAAATCACCAGGTGGTACTTGGAAGCAGGAACTAAGATGCTGTTGCCAGGGTAACCACACATTCTTCCAGCTATGGGAAGAGCTGCCATGTTTTCTATGCACTTAGGAATATAGTTATAAAAGGATTGGCTTAGTGCATATGAATATTTACTATTTAAAGAGAACACCCGTTTCTTCATAAATCAGTGGAATATTTTTTGATGATTCATATACCTAAAAAGGACGTTTTTATCTTTTCAGGGCATCAGGTCTCACTTTTCTTTGCCATTAGAATTGTAAGGACCCACTAATAACTAATATTTTATGCTATCAGTAACATATCAGCACATCTCATTTTATACATTAGATAGATTCATTTTACATAAGCAGTTAGAGCTTAACATTTACACCACCGGGAATTCTGTAAGAAAATGCATTTATGGAATGTATTTAATTCATCAGTCATGAAAATCGCTATCTCCTTACCATCTGGAAGATGTAGAGGCTAATCTGGTGAGATTCTCAAGATTGCAGGCATTTGACAAACCTGTAAGGTGGTTTGGGATCACCCTGGCAAGGAGGAAGCAGTCCCACAACATTCAGAACAAAGCAGAAATGAGGCCAATGACATAAATATTCTTCCTGCCTCCCTCCCTTCTTTCCTTTTTTAAAGATCATATTTACTGAGCTCCTGCTTTGCACTAGGAGTGTGGCTGAAAGTCCCCAGAGATTAGAAGTCTCCAGAGATTAAACCCAGCAGGGAGGTACTGGTATTAGATTTTGTCAAATTGTTCTCCCAAGTGGAAGTGCCAAGGAAATTCTCCCATGAGCGATATATAAGATTTCTGGTCATTCTATATCCTCACCAACACTTGGTCTCTGGTGGATGCAAAATCCTGTCTTCTGACAGTTTATACTTCACATTGCCCTGATTACTATGTTCTCATGACTGTTGGCTATTTGAGTTTTCTTTTCTGTGCACTGCCTGTTCATTTCCTTTACCCATTTTTCTGTTGGGCTGCCTTTCCTTTATTGATTTATAGGGATTCTTCATATAGTCTCTGTATGGATACTTTTATATGTTTAAATCTTTCTTTTTTTAATATTTTATTTAATTATTTGAGAGAGAGAGTGCATGAGCAGGGCAAGGGGCAGAGGAAGAAGCAAACTCCTTGCTGAGCAGGGAGTCCAATGTGGGGCTTGATCCTGGGACTCCAGGATCATGACCTGAGCCAAAATCAGATGCTTAACCGACTGAACCACCCAGGTCTCCCTAAATCTCTTTCTTACTTGTTCACTGGCCTTTAACTTGTTTAAACATCTTCTAATCACCAAAGTTTCTAATTTTAACATAATCAAGATTATTTGTCCATGTTTTTCTTTACATTTTTGTACATTGTTTAAAAAAATCCTATGTTTTCTTTAGCTTTTTAAAAATCGTGCTTTTCACATTTATGTCTGTAAGATATCTATAATTCATTTGTGTATATGGTATAAGAATCTAATTCTCCTTTTTTTCTTATTGTACCAAAATCCATTACTGAACCATCAAAATTTCCCCAATCTGACCTCTCATATATTTCATGTTTTCACATATGTGTAGATCTGTTTCTAAACGTTTTCATTATTATTCTGTCTTGGTTACTATAGCTTCATAATAAGTCTTAATAAAGTAAAATTCTGCACCTTGTTCTTCTTCAAAATTATCTTAACTATTTTGGGCCCTTTGCTCTTCCATGTAAAATCTAGAAAACTTTGCCCAACCGCTATTGTTATCCTGAATATTTTATGCTATGGATTATGTAACTGACTTTTACAAACAAAGGTCAGTCATGTAAAATACAACCTAATCAGTGGTAGCTTGGCTGCTAAATAAGCTGCAGACACAAATTCTAAAGATGCTGTACTCCGAATCATATTGAACAATAATTGCTGAATGACTTTGGTTGATTATGGATATTGGCAGACTTTGGGTCTTTCCTCAGAAAGAGACTCGGCCATCTTGCTCTACTTTGAATGGTACTACCCAACCAATCAGTGGCTCATTGTTATTTCTGGATCAGTGTCAGTAACTGGCAGGAGCTTCCCTGATTCTTGAAGAGGAGGAAACCCTCGCACCAGTATGGGAGGTGAGATTGAAAAGCATTCCACTTCATCTACATGCCCCCCCCCATGTGGCCTGACCCTCAGAGTCCTCAGCATTCATCCCATTTCCAGGACAAGATTTAAATTAGTCTTTGTACCTTTGGAAACTTCAGGTTGTCATTCCCTCAATAGCAAATGTAGGAATCTTGCAGAACAAAGAAAATGTTATAGGGATCTTTACATTCCTCTCACATATTTACTCCATAACAGCATTCAGAAGTATCTTTTTTGAACTATAATAATGTATAATAAACTTAGAACTACTACAGTTATCTCTGTCTTCCTTAAATGTTGGGCATGAACTTTGAGCACAATTTATGCATCAGACAGAATGCCGGATACTTTGCATATGCCTTTCCAGATTATCTTTACAACACTCTTGCAAGGTAGATAATATAATCCCAAATTTACAGGTGAGGAGGTTGAAGACCAGAGAAGTTGTTGCCTAAGAAAGGTACAGCAACTAGCAGTAAGTTATAGATTGAAGAGTCAAGCCCAGAAATACTCAGATGTCAAAGTCCTTTATCCTTCCTACAACACTTTAGACTATGTTAAAATCTTCTAGTTTAGAACAATAAACACAACATGGAGCACCTGGCTAGTTCAGTCAGAAGAACATGCAACTCTTAATCTTAGGGTTGTGACTTTGAGCCCCACATTAGGTGTACAGATTACTAAAAAAAAAAAAAAAAAGAAAAACTAAAAAAAAAAAATTTAAAAAAAATTTTTTTGATCAATAAACATAATTATTTACATTTTAGAGATATAATTTACAAATAGCCCTATGCCCATATGATGAACAATTTGGTCATTTGAAATGCATTTATTGCCTATTATATGCTAGGCCCTGGATATTCATTTTTTTTTTTAAGATTTCATTTATTTATTTGAGAGAGAGAGCAAGAGAGCACAAGCAGTGGGAGGGGCAGAAGGAGAGGGACAAGCTAACTCCCTTACTGAACAGATCCCAGGACCCTGAGATCATGATCTGAGCCAAAGGCAGGTGCTTAACCAACTGAACCACCCAGACACCCCTAGGCCCTGGATATTCTTCAAAGCAGCTCAAAATTAACCAGAGGGGCAATACACCCTGAAGAAAAGTTTTAAAAAATGAAAATGTCAAATTAGTGGGACACATGATAAACACAACAAAACAGAAATGCAAGGTTCTCTGACTGATTACTTTGAGAAGCTACATATATGTTAACACTGTAAATTTTGCCAAAGAACTTATACATTGTCCTTTTGTCTAGTGTGAGTTGAAAACCCTCAGAATTTTAAACCATTCAAAGGATTCTGTAAATAAGTAGGGACAAAGTCACAGGCTAGCTACCAATGTAGGTATTTTCCACATTGAACTGTGCTACACATAATCAAGTGAGAAAACATGTCTTAAGATTGTACTGTTGGCTAATCCTATAAAAAATATGGGGGGAAAATCTCTCATATCAGTCAATAAAAAGTGAAAAGCCCGGTTCTCATCATACTCTGGCTAGCACAGTATGTAGATCTCTGAGCTTTAGTTTTCCAGTTTGTAAAAATGGAGAAAATCATAAAATTCATCTCAAAAGTTCAGGTTGATTAAATGTAATAATGCATTCGAAAAGTACTTTAGAAAGTGTAATGTGTTGCACGCGTGTGACTTACTATTAGAAGTTTGATCATCAAAACACCTGATTCCAAAGCTCTGCTTGTGCCATGAATGATCTAAAAAAGCAGAGTTCCTACTCATTTTAGAATGAGAAAAATCGAAGGCAGGAGCTGGGAATGGAAATGAAGTCTTTCTAAATGAGAGGGAATAAGATTAGAACAATAGAAGTTATTTCAAGTTTCCCTAAGAATGAAAGTAAATACAATTGGAACAATAAAACTTCTTACAGGTGGAACTGTCTTTGTGGGGGGATAATAGAGCTACCAATAGATCCACACCTTCCAAAATTCAGGACCACTGAAACTGTAATAAAAGAATCTGGGGAGGTGGGGCACCTGGGTGGCTCAGTAGGTTAAACCTCTGCCCTTGGCTTGGGTCATGATCTCAGGGTCCTGGGATTGAGCCCCACATTGGGATCTCTGCTCAGCAGGAAGCCAGCTTCACCCTCTCTCTCTACCTCTCTGCCTACTTGTGATCTCTGTCTCAAATAAATAAATAAAATTAAAAAAAAAAAAAAAGAATCTGGGGAGGTAATGTCAAAGAATCAAGCCTTTCTGCTATGGCTTGTCGAAGTGCAACCTTTAATGGGATTTTAAGCTATTACATCTCCAATGAGGAATTTGACCGTGGATAATACTGAAAAGAAATATTTGATGAGAAACAGGAGAGGCAAAAACTCCTAAGTCTTGTGAGGCCACGTAATGGGATTCTATGTCAATAGACGGAGCGGTGTACCCCGGGTCTTTCCCAAGCTTTCAATCCTTCAGTTATAGCTTGCAGATCATCGGAAATAAAAGAAAACACGTTATCTTAAATCATAAGCGCATGCAGAAAAAAAGAACCAATGGCATTGCAGAATTATGATTTACGACTAAAAGGGGCTAATACTCCAGTGTGTCTTTCTCTTTGTTTTCAGAGTTCTAAAAGGTCCAATGGTACCCTAACCCTAAATTGAGTGCCTTAATCAAATCTCTGATAGAAAACAGCCGTGGACAGTCAGCAAGATGCTTGTGGATTATCCGAAGTAATGATAAGCAGTTGTCCCTTGGATTTGATGACAAAAACCACTACACCATCTCTTCCCCAACTGCAGCTATTTAAGTAGACTAAGACGGAACCGAATGAACAGCAGGGACTTGCAACAGAAGCACAGGAAGTGATATGCAAAAATCTGCCTTTGGGACGACTGCATTCACTGTGCAGTTTGAGGACATGGAGGAGGCGCTGGGGGCTGCGACCTGGCCTGTCCTCCCCTCTTGGGGCTCTACTCTCTGGGAGGGGCTCTATCAGCCAGCAGGAAGAGGAGCTGACTCCTCGAGAATGGCCCCCGTGCTTCCCAAGGGCTGCAATAGCACAGAGCTGTCACGGAGCTGTCACAGAGTCCAGTGGGCCGTGCCTGGTTGACTCAGCAGTGGCTCCCTAAATGACTTAGGGAAAACCCCAAATTTTCCATTTCATCCGGAGTAAGCCCTTCATATGATTAAACTACAAATGCTTGACAATCCATACACCGACTGTGTCCATCCATCACCCACTGACGGGTGACAATAAGGGTCTTGGTGTCACTGGAAATAACATTAAACAAATCATTATCTAGCAAAGTCTCAGCCTGCGGCTTTAGGCAAGGGCCCGACGTTCTGCTACACTTTCCTCACCTTCTTGTCCTCCAGCTTTAGCCCCAGTTGGATGGAAGCACCTAGAAGAGGTGTCTTCACAACAGGGGATTAACCCTAAGGACCATGTTTCTTTTAACTTTAACTAGTGATGTGCCGCTGCTTCTGCCGGCACTCGCTATTAGCATCTATGATGTGGCAAACACAGTTTGAGATTTTTTTATTTGTTTAAACGAACACTTGCATAGTGTTTAAAATGTGTTAGCCATGGTTCTGTGGGCTTTCTTTACAAGTATGGACTCTTAAAACCCTCACCGGTCGTCATTGATTCTTTACATTTGTGAACACAGAAGCCCAGAGCTAGCCAAAGCAGACCCAGGAATCAAGCTAGGAACTCTAGAGCCAGAATCCATTCATGTATCTAGATTGCCCGCTATGGTTGCTACTCTAGTTGCAACAAAACATATGCTTCTGAAAAAATGTTTGCCAATATTTCCAGCCAGTGAATAATGTCCTTGGTTAAAGTCTTAAACAAAAACAAAAACAAAAACAAAAAAAAAATGCTGTGGTCATTAAAGCCAGATATAACACCTGGCTAAATACAAAATATATTTTTTTTAAATATGTTTAATATCTTATCAACAGAGCATATTAGAATGCATCATTCTCAACTACAATAAGCAAAGATCAGATTTGGTTTGTATTTAATAACAACAACAAAACCCCACTTACTTTCTATAGACAAATCTGAAATTATTTTTAAAGATTTATTTATTTATTTTGGCGGGGGGGCAGAAGAGAGAGAGTCTCAAGCAGACTCCACACTGAGCACAGAGCCTGAAGTGGGACTCGATCTCATGACCCTGAGATCACAACTTGAGCAGAAACCAGCCGCTTAGCCAACTGAGCCACCCAGGTGCCCCTAATCTGAAATACTTTAAAGTGAAGTAAAATGCTCACCCTCAGCTCCCCACTTTCCAGAACCAAGTGATACAAAAATCCCACATTCTTAACCATAATCTGACTTGTCAGAGAAGATATTCAGTATCTTTTCCATTCTTCTTTGTAAATCCAGGTTACAAAGTTTATGAAGTGAAAAATGTCAATTGTGTTTAAAAAGGCCAAGGGCGGGGAGTCAGTATTTAACCAGGACTTCCCCTGAAGTTTGGTCTTCAGAATCACACACAGCTTCATCGATCAGAAGGAGGAAACTGAAATACTACTTAGATGGAGAGAAGAACTTAACAATCATCAAACTCATCCTCAAAATGAACTTCTAATCCTTGTCAGATATGTATATATGTGAATATATGTATACTATGTAAATATCTATGTTTTATATGGTTATAATCAGCTAGCTTAAAGCATACGGTAGACTATGGCCAGTTGAGAATCAACTTTACAAAGTAACTAGGAATGACTAGTTAATTAACTTCTGCTTCCTCCAAAATTCAGAAAGGTGCATTTTAGCCTGATGGATTAAAAACATAAGTACTAGGTACTTGCTGAGAGCACATCTGGAATCACTTTATCCTGAAACTGTTGTATAATGAGGTACTAACATAGCCAGCTATGGCTCACCCCCCACTGAATGAGTGTGTGTGTCCTGGACTTAACCCCCTTTCAGTAGCAAGTTCAAATTCCAGAACAGCTTGTCCAGGGATCATGTCAGCTGGAATGTGCTTGTCTTGGAAACCTATGGACCAAAATATGCTCATCCTTAAGAAGAGAAGATCCTGCAGATAACAGGGACTGGCCAATCCGTGTTCCCAGATGTCTCAGAACTGCTGGTTCTCCTGTTCTTACCCTCTGTCCAGCACCAAGCCCATACTCTCTTCAGCACTATGTGGGAAACAAAAGACAATAACCAAGAAGTTGTAACGAGTCCTAACAAAATATCGGACCAAGATATTTGGGGAGAGGCAATTTTCAGAGGAGATGAGCAATTTTTCACAATGTCATTGATGAAGCATGGGAATGTAGCATAGATTTCATGGCTGTCGATTCACAAGGTTTCCAGTGGAAACAGACTAATCTAATGGCTGCATAATTAGATGTATTAATTCCCATGACATGGCACTCAGATGTGGAATGAGAAGACTGGGGACCTGAGTTCTACCTCCCAGTTTTCCCACTAACCAGTAAGTGGTTCAGCCAGTGATATTATTTTCCTGCCCAGCCTCAGCTGCATCCCTTCATGAACTTAATCTGATGAAGTTTAAATCCCTTCCAACTCAGAATCGTAGATTCAAACTTTTTTTTTAACTGAAGCTCAAACATATGTGTGTGTGTGTGTGTGTGTAGATACAGAGGTGAGATAGCAAGAGAGATTCCAAACAACCTACTGAAGAGTAAAAACATCAAAATCCAGGTGTTGCTCTGTCCCATTCAGACAAGTCTTTAGTTAACATTTCTTCCTCATACAGTTCACATGGGCTGCTCATTGAGACAGACCTTGAGTTCCCGTCGTTTATACCCTTTAGTTGCTCTCATTTCCTTCCCCTTTCTTAACCACCGCCACACCGAAAGGGATATAGTACAGTGCAGAAATTTGAAAAACTGTAAAATGATGGCACCCGGTAACACAATGCCATCCTTCTCCCCAAATGTTTTTCTTTTGAGAAATAGAGCTATTTTCACTTTAAAATATTATGTATGTTAGCACATTATTGGTTTCTTATTTTTTAATGACTTAAATATGTTTAAGTTTCTAATATGGCAAATATCAATAAATACAACCCATTTGAACAAACCCTTTGCCGCCCTCAATAATTTTTAAAAGTGCAAGGGGGAGTCCTAAGACCAGAAAGTTTGAGAACTACTAGTGCAGTGGTCAAGATCACAAACTCCAGAGTGAGAATGGCTGAGTTCAGATCCCACTTGTACCACTTAGGAGCTGTGTGACATTGGGGACAGTTGCTCAACATCTCTGTATCTCAGTTTCTTCATCTCTCAAAGGGGTGTTATAATAATACAGCTTGCTTCATAGGATGGTCATGAGGTTTACATGAGTTGTTACATGCATTGTACTTAGAACTACTGATGTTATGCATCACTCTTTTTGCTGTCCGTCCCTTCTTCTTCACCACCTCCATTCCTCCATTTCGCTCGCTCTCTCCTTTTGTTTGCTTTTGTGTGGTCTAGTCTGCTCTGGTCTCACTACGGCTGCTGCTGCCTTAAGCCAGCAAGTAGCTGTGACTGGCATTGCTTCTGCCAGAGCCACAGGTGTAGCTGCCCCGCTCCCCCCATCACAACCACTGCTTTCCTACCCCTGTGCTGCACAGCCAGCTGTACCTTTGATTTTGCCCTTCACAGAAGCCCCATCAGCAAAAGATACCTGGAAAATCAAAGCAAGCAGCGCTACATTTTAAAAAACATGCTATGTCAGATGAATTAAAACGTAAAGGAGAAACTTTAGCCTTAAGAATAATCAATGAAACAGAAGAAGGAAGTAGAGAGAAAATGCCAGCAATTACATTCATTCTTTAAAAGTAAATGTGGTTGGGAGCTGCCTTTGGCAGCGGCCATGAACTCAGGGTCCTGGATTTGAGCTCCACACTGGACTCCGCACTCAGTGGGGAGTCTGCTTCTCCTTCTGCCTGCTTGTACACACACTCTCACTCTCTCTCTCTCTCAAGTAAATAAAATCTTTTTAAAATTTTTTAAAAGATTAAATGAAAACATAGTATTTACCCAGACTCCTTCTGGATAGCTGCCTTCCCTCCTTTTTAAAATCTCTCTTCCCTCTCCCAGAACACCCTCCCTTCCCCAAGAAACATCAAGCCATCAGCTGGTTTAAACATCCTGATGGACCTGATTCCCATCATATGCAGGGGAATGACAACCATTTAACCTTGGGGGAGGGGGGATGGCTTTGAGCTTTATTAATATAAGTCATCATAATGTCTTGTTTTTATATTTTCCAATCTGTATTTTCACATAGATTTTCCTTTAATTTTTGACAATCAGCATTTTATTATTCCTACTTCAGAGTCCAGGAAACTGAGGCTCAGGGAAGCTGGCAAACTTGCCAAGATCACAAAGCTTCGGACAGAAATTAAACTGGAGCACAAATGAAACGGAGGATTTCATAAACCCTGTGGGAGTGGGATTGGTCGAGTGATGAGGGGCGGGGCCTGTGGGGAAAGGTGGAACTGGACTATTTTTGTCAGGGGGTTAGCACTTAAGCAAATCTGCTCCACTGTGGAAATAACTCTACTAAATTTCCCAGGGCTTTTCACAGCTTTGCATTGCCTCCACAACTCAACCTATGCATTCTTTAAGAATTTTGAGATTTACCTTTTTTTTTTTTTAATTTACTAATTTGTTTGCACACTGGCTACCTTGGTTACCCGTTCTAAAGAGGAGTTTTAAAAATGCATGCCAGGATGCTTTACATTGGGGCTGCTTCTGAATAGAGTGCTTGTAAATGGACAACTATCTGTATCGCATGTGTGATGTCATTAAATATATATTTGGTCATTTCAAAACTATCTGGCATTTGTCCTTTACCAACATTACTGAGTAGTTTTAGTTTCTCAATCATGGGAGCTTAAAATGTACCACTGAATCTAATGAATGTCAAACTTGTTTCGTGACTCAAGCTGATTAGAGGACTTTTACACAGGAAAAAAAAATAGGATTCACAAAGTATAAGTTGGGGGTGAGCAGTCACTTTATTTATTTAAAAGATTTATTTATTTGAGAGAGTGTGTGTGAGTGAGCCGGGATGATGGGGCAGAGGGAGGGAGAGAATCCCAAGCAGACTCCCCACTGAGTGTGGTACTCGATGTGGTGCTCGATTCCAGAACCCTGAGATCATGACCTGAGCCAAAATCAAGACTCAGCTGCTTGGCAGACTGAACCACGAAAGCAGCCCCCTTTTTTAAAAAAAAGATTTATTTCAGAGCGAGAGAGCGCACAGGAAGGGTGAATATCTACTTTAAAGGAAACAAAGAGGAATACTTTTGAACCATCAGTATTTCTGAATATGTTTAAATTTGTATTAATTTAAACACAACTGTTAGGAAATTTTATCCTAAATGAAATAACAGACATCTGAAATATAAATGCAATGATCTTTGCATGTAAAAGAACTAAGCAATCTGAAATAATTTTTACCAATAGTGATATGTTTAAGCCAATAACACCATTCTTTTTTTTTTTTTTTTGTAACTTATCAGTTCTGGCCATTAGAATGTTCCACAATAATGAAAATGTCTATTTCAGTGCTGTCCAATAGGATAAGCACTAGTCAACGTAGCTACTGAGGACTTAAAATATAGCTAATGCTATGAGGACCTTGATTTTTAATGTTACTTAATTTTAATTAATTTAAGTTTAAATAGCTTTGTGTGGGTAGTAGCTATGCATTGGACAGAGCAGTAGTAAGGTCCCCTTTCAGCAATAACAAAATCCTATGATTCTATCATTCTAAGGATCCCAAATTGTGAGATCAGGATTAAGCCTGTGGTTATTAAGCCTCTGAACTTTAATTAGGTACTGAAATAAAATTGGCTAACCAGACACAAAATTTTTCAGTTGTTTTGTTCTTATTTAGTACACTTCAGAAAACAATGATGTGCAAAATAACAAATGGGGCAGCAGCATATGTACTCATTCAAACAAGGTATCTCCCTTGTCCAGGGTAATTAATATCCCCTGGAAAAGCAGATAGATAGATAGGCAGCTACATAGGAAGGAAAGAAGGGAGGAAGGAAAGAAGAAAACAAACAAAGAAATGTAAGAAAGAAGGGAGGCTGGAGAGTTCAGTATGGACCAAGAATGGACAGAGATTATGTTCCCCATGGTCACACTGCTGTCCTGGTTTGTGTTAAATCCCAATTTGGTAGATCCTTAGGAGACTGACAATTTACCTTTTAACCAGTACTGCTGAATTCCCATTTTAGGACAAACAACTGTGCTGGGCTCTGGAGATACACTGTTGAGCCAGACAGAATGTCTGCCCTTCAGGAAACTGGTGGATCTCCTGAAAGGCAGAGCTAGGTGAACAAGCAATGAGAATACACTGTGGTTATAAATGCCACCACAGTAGACTCTGGGTGGCACAAGAGCATACAGAAGAGGCTTCGAAGCCGATCCTGAAAGGTCAGTGAAGGTTTTGAGGGCAGAAAAGAAGGTTCCAGAAAGAAAGAAGGAAGGAAGGATGGAAGGGAGGGAAGGAGAAAGGAAGGAATCCACAGTATCATACTGAATGTATCCAGTATTTATGTTTCTTTCCGAAATTTCCTTTTCACTTTACATTATGCCATTGACCATTTCAAGGCTGTTCACTTCTTGAGTACGTTTCAATTATATATTTATCCAACACTGACAGTTGAGGAGCCTCATCCTTATTTTCCTGGAGGTCCCACCACTTACTAGGGGCTAAAGATATTTGAAGACAAACACTTCTCCTGAGGAAAATAAGTTCTTGGGTCAAATATTTGAAGTCTTCCATGTATGAAAAAAAGTAATAATACTGCCTAGGAATGCATGATTTCTTCATAAGTTTCTTTTTTAAATTGCTGTGGTTTCCTGCCCAAACTAAATTTAGATATTTCTTCAAAATAAACCTCAGGAAGGCTAAATAAAGGGGGGGGGGGACTCCACCAAAATGTAAATGTAGTATTTCAATACAGTTATGTTTAATAGGAAATTTCCATAGCATAGTGACCACAGCATGAGATTTATCTCCGACTGTCTGGCTTCAGATTCCAGTTTCTCCACTTACAAACTGGATCGCCTCGAGCGAGCTAACTTATTCAAGCATGCCTCAATTTCCTTATCTATAAGGACTGAGCTAAGGTGTATAATGGGACCTAGGCAACCCCCATGTCACACATCTTTTCAATTAAATATTCACATATTTATAAAGAACTTAAAACAGCACCGATCCCAAGCAGTGCGCGAAGACTGGCTATTCTTTTTTAGTTACAGTAATTCTAATTGCGGAAAGCTATGAGAAGACAATATACATAGTTCTGGTGCAAAAGTTAAAACCAGTGTAGAAATGGCAGCCGGCAGGTTCAGCAGCTTTTTCTAGTCTGCGCTTTTGCCTGCAGGTAGAAATGAGAGGGCCCCAGAAGAGAATGTGAGGAACCCTGAGCAGAGCACAATGCCTTCACAGGCAATGCAGTTGGTAAACAAAGATCTTAACTTTGTAATTCAGGTTAGTATTTTTTCTTTTTAATTTGCTTCCAAGTCTTTGATGGAATGACTTGAGGAAAAGGAAGAGGTCACAATTACTAGAAAGAACCTAAAAGGACACGAGAGATGAAACAGTTGAAATACTTCTGTATAATAAATGCTTCCTCCAACAGCAGCGATATGGGAGGAGTGTCTGTGTAATGTCTACTCAACCCAGCAGAAGGATAAGTGGGAATCTTTGGAATGCCGATTTCCAAGTCTTAACGGGGGAACCATCTGGAACCAGCTGCACAAATCCCACGTTCTCAGCAGCCTCAACGGTTGCCTCGTGGGTCCGGGGGTTTAATCGGACCAATACCAGGGCCTGTGAGTCTCCCGGGGAACAGAGGATGGGCCAAGGCCGCACCCTTCCTTCCGTCTTTCCGTCTGTCCGTCCCTCCCTCCGGTGCGCGCCTTCCACCGCCACGGCTCTCCACGTCAAGAGCCACGTACACAGGCACCGACAGATGCCAACAGGGCGTGACAGTTTCCCACAGCGCAATCTCCCAAGCGGGGCATCCCTCCGCGGCCTGGCGCGTTCGCGAAAACCCCGCGGGACGTCCAGCCCCCCCCCTCCTCCCCTCTGCGGCTTTCCTCCAAGCACCCCGGGATCAGCCCCAGCCGTTGGAGGGCTGTCTAGGTTTCCGCGTGGCAGGCGGGCGCTCGGCAGCCGTCCAGCAGGTCCCGGCCACCCGGGAGGGGGCGTCGTAGGGGCCCCCTCCCAGCGCCGCGGGGCCTCCGCACCTCCAGCATCCTCCTTTCCTCCTCCCCCGTGCGCCTCCCCCAGCACATTCCTCCTCCTCCTCCTCCCCGCCGTCTTCGACCCCCTCCCTTCTCTTCTCCCACCTCCTCCTCCTCTCCCTACCCTCCCTCGCTCCTCTGCCCGCCGCTACCCCTCCCGGGGCTCGGGGAGGCGGCGCCTGGTGAGTCACCGTCACGTGGGCCCCGGGTGCGCAGAGGCGGGCTGCACCTTGGCGGCTCTGGCGCTCCGCGCCTTAGTGGAAAATTCCCGGAGACCTACTGGGGCTGCGCGCCGGAGGCCCCGCCCGCCGCCCCCCCCCGCCCCCGCCCTCCCCCCCCCCCCCCCCCCCCTGCCCCCGTCTTCCGGCCGCGGCCCTGCCCCGCCACTGCGGAGGTTCCTTTCTCCCTCGGGAGCCGCGCTGCGCACGCCCCGCCCGCTGCAGCCTCCAGGCTGGCGCCGCCCGCGCGGCTCGCCCTCGGGTTGGCAGCCCTCGCTTCCTTCGCGCCCCTCCTTGGGGCTCCGAGCCGCCGCGCGGCCTTGCCCCCGACCTTGTGTGTAGCCCGCTGGCATCCTGAGAAGCGAGGAGCGGCGTCCTGGCGCCTCCGCCTTCGCCTCTGGGGCGCCGCAAGCCCCCTCAAGTCCCGCCGCCCCAGATCCGCCTGTCACGCCCCCCTCTCGGGTGGAGTGAAAGACAAAGGGAGAACACGGTTCAGATCAGCGTCTGGTCTTTCACTCAATTAACGCACTGCGTCGTCGCCCCAGCAGAGCCCATGTTCGGCCCAATTTTATTTTGCTTACCCCCACTTAACCAGCAGGCAAATAAACAAGTTATTTTCCCTATCCCATAACATTCTTCGTTCTTCCAACCACGAATGAAATTTATTCCTGAGACAGCCACTTTGGGGAGTTTGTTGACCTCATCCACCCAGGGGTGACAAATGGCTACACAATGACATTATTTCACTCAAAAGGGGTGTGTTATGCGCGTGGTTCACCTCAAGAAAACAAATAAATTTAACAGTTTCGGCAACTGGTTGGTTCTGGACTGCCCCTCTGGGTGGATGTCCCTGAAGAGGAATGGGGATTGAGAAGTGGCATTATCGCCAGATGTCCCAAAAAAAGGTTACTTGGAACTGGACTCTGGCGTCTAATCAGCTGCCAAAGATTTCAGCTAAAACTGGGAGTTTTACCTGAGTAAGGATTCCAGAACTGAGCTCAGATATGAAAATGTTTTCCATCTAAGAACGAGAATTACAGGTATGTTAATTTTAATAAACCCTTATTTGAGTATCGTAGCCCTGGGCAAAGAAAGATCCAGAAACTGACGGAAGACCGGGAATGTAAGCCCATCGTGGGCTTGGCCTAAGAGTGGTTTGAGTAGAACACATCATGCAGTTACTGTCATTTCTCTTTGGACGAGAAAACAGACCACTAGCAAGCATAAAAATAAAGGTATTTTAAATCACCTTATTTTGCAAAATTTTAAGAGTGAAAATTTTGATTTTCGAAACAATGGAGCATCCTATACTATTGGCTAAAACATAAATCGTTTTATTACGAAGTATATACACATGTTGTCTTCCAGCTTAATTTGGTATTCTTAGTGAAAACTTGGCACATTCTGAATAACCTGGCAGCCTGTACGTGAGAATTCACGTCTGTGATTTTGCTTTCACATTTCACTTTCCAAGCCACTTATTGCTAATTAGCAGGTGTCAGTTTACCCAGTGAAAGAACTATGGTCAATAAATCCTTCATCTTTCTGACACTGTTTTCGTTCACATTCATTATTATGCATCACACCTAGCAAAATAGACCATCCTCAGGTCACATGAAAAGGCCAATGGATAAATACCACAAAAAGGTCATTTATTCAAGCCATTCCTTCCCTCTTTACTTGGGGAAGAGACCAGAAAAACAGCGTACTGCTACTCTGGAAAGTTCTGTAGCCCCAACAGAACTGAGTATGTTGATACTAAAATATCTATAAAATTACCTCAATATTTTTTCTTTTATGTTTAAAGTTGAGCTTCTATGGACACCACGATTTTCTTTTTCTGACTGAGAAATGAGGTGTGTACTGACAGAATGGTAATGCCTCCAAACATATGGCTTCACAATATGCATCTTGGATTTTTGTGTTTGACTATGTTACCTCATTCTGTCCAGTAGGTCCTGAGATGTATAAAGTAGTACTTCCAGGAAATGTTATCTCTTATAATAAAATTGATTCCTTTCTTTGTGGATGTGGCCGTGTCTGCATATGACGCCTGAAACCACTGCAGCCAACACGTGACCCTGACAGGAAACATCTCCAGCATGCCAAGGATGTCAGAGGGAAGAGATGGTGAGCTCTTAGTCTTTGAGGAGATTATCAAGGCCAAGAATTAGCCCTATGACTGTCCTATCTATGGACTTCCTATTACATGAGCTAGTATATGAGTATATGAGTCCTTATTATTCAAACCACTTTTAATGGCACACGGTGTTTCTTGCAATAAAATGTTTTCTGCTGCTGACAACCTCTCTGTGGTGGCTGGCCTCCAGGATCGCCCCCAAAGAGCCTCAACTCCTGGCATTCATACCCTTGTGTAGTCTTCTACGCTTAACCCGGGCTTGCCAGGCAGGCCATCAGATAACTACAGACCTAGCCCTCAGCTGACTGCAACCACATAGGAGACTCCAAGCCAAAACACACAACTGAACTGCTTTTGAATATCTGCTTCCTAGACTGAAACTTTGAAGTTTCAGCCACTAAGTTGTGAGATGATTTATTACACGGCAATGGCTACTTAAAGGAGTATCCTTCGGCACCAGAAAAACATTCTAGAGTCACCAGAGTACTCAGACGGTTAATATTACTGCTTTGGGCCCAAGAGCGGTCTTACAAAGATAAAATACAGCATTTCATTTGTTGAGCTCCTACTAAACATAATGTCAAGAATAAAATACACAAAATGATAAGAGGGGAAAAAAAAGAGTAGGAAAAGGAATTTTTGAGGAACCTGGGAGAGACAAATGCTGAGAAATATGTAAGTCATTGGAATAAAGGGACAGCTGTGGTTGGGGAAGGTTGGAATTTCTCTGTTTCTTCCTAATGCCAGTGTCCATAGTTGAATTTTGAGTAACACTGTCCGGACAAGAATGTCAGGCTGTGTACACCGCAAAAGGTCATATCAATGAAGCCATTAGAAAGCAAGTCTTGGGATCAGTTGTCACACTCAAAGCGTACAGAAGACTGGATTCAAGAAAAACTTGTCCTTTTCTACCATCAAGCCATTGCAACAGACATTTATTCAGTGTATTATTTATGTTCTGTGTTAACTATACTAATTCACTAATTCATAGAACTCTTTCTATATATCAGGTGCTCAAAACAAAGGACTTTTCCTTTTGGAGTTATTCCACAAAGGGGTCTGGCAGAGAGGCAGGAAGGGGGGAGGTGATAAGCAAACCAATAAGTGATTAAACAGTATGTTTTTATACCATGAAATCAATGCAATAAAAAACATAGGACAGTGGTGAAATGAAGAATGCACGCAAGGGACAAATTTTTCCAGAATGTCAAAGAATTTTTCCAGAATGTTTTGTTTTGTTTTTGAGGAAGCAACATTTAAACTGAGACCGAAGTGATAAGAAACCACCATACAAAGATCTAGGTAAAGAGATTTCTAGGTGGAAGAAAGAGCACCTACAGAGCCCTGAAAAGGGAATAACTTGGAGTGTTTTAGGGAGAGAAATAAAATCAACTTGGCTAGTATGTGGAGAAAAAAAAAGTACTAGGAGATGAGACCTAGGAGGCTGGCAAGGGCACCACCGAGGCAGGCAAGGGCACAACCTGGTACTGGCATGGTGAGTGAGGAATATGGATTTTATTCTGGGTGTCATGAACAGTCACTGGAGGGCTCAAAGGAAGGGAAATAATTTATTCTTTTAAGCAAGGGATTTGATTTCTGTTCTGACGTTTTTCTGACAGCTAGGTGGAGAATGGAAGCTCAGAGATGAGTTAGACTGTGGCTTTTGCAGTGATCTAGGAGAGAGGTGACAGTCCCTTGGACTAGGACTGGAGCAGTGGAGATGGTCAGAAGTGGCAGGATTCTGAATCTGTTTGGAGGCAGAGCCCTCAAGATTTGCTGATGTATTGGATATTTGAGGAAAAGAATGGCTCAAGATGATCATGGTCAGGGGCGTAAGCTTCCTTATGAATGGTGGTGTTATTTTCCTTTTTTTTTTTTTTTTAATTCGAGAGAGACAGGGAATGAGAGAGAAAGTATGAGAGGGGAGTCAGGGGCAGAGGGAGAAGCAGACTCCCTGCTGAGCAGGGAGCCCCATGTGGAACTCCATCCTGGGACTCTGGGATTGTGACCTGAGCCGAAGGCAGACACCCAACTGACTGAGCCACCCAGGTGCCCCGGTGGTGTTACTTTTCTAACTTGTAAAAATTAAGAGAGGAACAGTTTTGCTAGGGAAATCAAGAGTTCTGCTTTGGCCAGTAGGGGATCAGATAGATGCTCTTTAGCTACACTAGATAGTATGTTTTCTCCTGGTCCTAGAGAAGCTCAAAATTCTTTATTCCTGCATTTATTCACTTAACAAAAATGTATTGTCAGGCACTGTTCGAGGTTCTGGAGCCAACAGCGATCAAAGCAGCTAACTGTAAAACTATAACTGCCAGTCATTTTACTAGCAAAAGTGGGTTTATTTTGGAATGGCAGACAATTACAATCTGGTCAGGCAAGCTAGGGCAAAACCACAGGCAAGTCCAACAAACAAATGAGGGGAACCTTATTTTATGGAGAAGAAGGAGAAAGTTGGGAGGGGTTGTTTTGAGCAAAAGTCTATTGGAGAGGGCAGCTGGGTGGCTCAGTGGGTTAAAGCCTTTGCCTTTAGCTCAAGTCATGATCTCAGGGTCTTGGGATCGAGCCCCGCATCGGGCTCTCTGCTCTGCAGGGAGCCTATTTCCTCCTTTCTCTGCCTTACTCTCTGCCTACTTATGATCTCTCTTTCTGTCAAATAAATAAATAAAATCTTAAAAAAAAAAGTCTATTGGAGAGAAGCAAGAGTTCGAGTGATGACAATTTCTCATCCACTGATTTACAGGGGTAGTTAATATCTGAAAGAAGATGCAATGTACATCTTCTCATGTTGGGGCCTGTAACTGATGATTCTTTCCACTTGAGGATTCTTCTGTTGGGTCTATAATCAACAATTCTTTTCCTAATTGATGGTGAGTGGTACCAGCACCCCCTACCAGCCTCCCATTCTAGCATCCCAAATCCACATTGGTGAGGTTTCCTTTTATTAATTTTCACAGGATTAAATTCCAGCCTTCACAGAGCTTACATTCTAGTGAGGGAGATAAACAATAAACAAACAAATAAATAAATAAGTATAATTCAGGTAGACATAGGTGTTATAGAGAAAAAACTTATTCAATTCATCTATCTACTCAGAAAGTACCTTCTTTTTACAAGCTACTAGGCTGGGTATGATTAGTCAAATTCTACCCTGAAAAGATACTAACATAAAATCGGTTACACAGACAACACCAAAAGAAGTGCCACAAAAGGATACTGACAAAGCACTAAGTTCAAAGTAGAATGAGATCAGTTTCAAATGGCAGCATCTAATAAAGAAAAATTAATGAAAGTTGTGGTATTTAAGCTGAGCATCAAAGGAAAGATAAAGTTTAGGTATTCAGTAATGGCAGGCAGCTGTCTACCACAAGGAATACTAAAGGATAGGGACAAAAATAGAGGCTAAGTAAGGCCAGCTTGAAGAAAGCCATGAAAGCCAACCTGAGAACAGAACTATTTAGGGGTGCCTGGGTGGTTCAGTCAGTTAAGCCTTTGACTCTCGATTTCTGCCCAGGTCGTGATCACAAGGTTATGATCTCAGGGTTGTGAGATCGAGCCCTGCATCGGGGGCTGCCTGCTCTACAGGGAGTCAGCTTGAGATTCTCTCCCTCTTCCTCTGTACCCACCCCCCAATTAAAAAAAAAAAAAAAAACAAGGAAGGAAGGAAGCAAACCAGACTATTTGGTTGGAAAGGGAGGCTAGAAAGAAGCATATTTAGTATTTAAGCCTACTTCAGGCAAAGTAAGATGCTGGATAAATAGAATTTTGAAGAACATCCTAAAGACCAAGTTGTTTAATAACCCTTTAGGAACGTCAACTCCTTGTGCCCCCAGGAAACAAAACCCCTGTATTTTATTAAGTAATAATGTTCAAATAATTTGACAGAAGAAAACTACCTTTGCTAGAAAGTTCTAACAATCCACATTGACTGCATTTCTGAAAATCCAAGTTGACAAATGAATATTTGTGATTATTTTTCTGTCTTGGCATGGGTTTGCTTTCAGTAGCTTTCAAAATTCTTTGATCCCAACCCACAGTAAGAAATACATTTTTACATCACAACTCAGAATATATGCATATGTATAAATCAAAATTAAAGTTTTATAGAATAGTATTGAGCATAACTATATCATAGCATAGTGGTATCTTTTATTCTATTTTGTTCTCTGGCACTCAAGGAAAAAAGCTCATAGTAATCCACTGAATTCGTCTCTATCCACCACTGGGTTCCATTCTGCAGTTTGAAAAACATTCCTCTAAAAACAGTAGTTTGGAAATGAAGCAAAATTTTAGCACTTCTAACCAAGCATTGAGCAGCACAGACTCCCAGAAATTGGGTAAAGGCACTGTGTCCCATGCATTTTAGCCCAGAGCTTATCAGGCCTCAGTTGGAAGCCACTTGAGTTCACAGATGTGCCTCAGATTGGCCTTTGAAAAACTGGCAAAAGAAAAACAGATGTTTCAATATCTCTGCCAATTTTTTCTTTTTCACCAGTTACTGTTTAGGTTCTAATACGGAGGTCAGAACACGATTACGGTCCTCCCTTCAACACACTGACACACACACACAAACAAACACACACACACACCCTGAATTTTACAGGTTCTCTTAAGCATGTGTTGCCCTACAAACCACCAAAAGTCCAAAGAACAAGAGATCCAGCTGTGAGGGTGCCCCTTGCCAACCAAAACCACCCACCCTGAGGGCTTCCGTAGCCCCTCTGACTGGGCAAGGGGACCCACCTGGATGAAACGGTGGTTTAAGACCTTCTGATTTTTATCAGTTGAAACCCGATATAAAGAAACTTCCAGGGAGTCCTTCCAACCCACCGCTAAGAATGCCCTCCCGACAAGAGTTGATTGGTGTTATTAAGGAGACAATGCAGAAAAAAGGTAAGTGTTTTCCGCCCGGATTGTATGTCAAATGCCAATCCTGACTTGGGGAAGTTCACTCTCTCCCTGGGGTGACCAGACTGCAAACAACCTGGGACAATTTTGAGTACAAGACAGCACAGGTTTAAAAAAGCCCAGCACCACACTGCTTAAAAAACAGTTCGCGCAAAAAAGAGGGGCCCGGCCTGAGGTTCAGTGACTAAGACTTGAGGGATGGTCAGGGGAAAGTTGGGCACTAAAGCAAGAAAGAGTATTGTTGAGGTGAGACTGGTCTGACTAGCAGAAGGGGTTGGGCACAGAGGAGTGCAAAGGGGAAAGCGGGTCCTCCGTTGTCAATCATGAACGCTGGTGCAGGCCCAGGACACCCGCAGCCTCACGTGCCACGGAAACAGACAGCTGTACAGATTTCCTCAGGAAAACATTGAAAGCAAAAATTGTGATCACACCCAGCCCTTTCCTCTATGCCCTGCCCAATCTCTCCCACGTCCCCAAAAGGAAGAGAGCAGGAGGTCAAACTCGTTTGTTTATTCATTCATTCAACAAGCATTTCTCCTAAGGGGCCTTTGTTTCCAGCGAAGGGACGGACTCGTGCCTTTCCGCAGCACGGAGGATTCCGCAGCGAAGGGGCCCCCTAGTTGCCTGGCTCAGCAAGACCATATCACCACTGGAAGGGAAGGACCGGCTCGGGAGAAAGCCTCCCAGACCCGCATTCCAGGGGAGCCTGCGCCTTTGTAAATACAGGGGAAGGAAGGCGAGGAGGGCGAGAAAGCTCTCAGATTGGGTCGGGGGTGGTGGAATGAGCGAGATGCGTCTGCAAAAGGAAAACTGGGGACTCCTGCGCCTCCTCAAAAGAGCCGGTCCCCCAACCGGAGGCCTAACCGGGATCTCCTTGCAAGGGGTCTGGCTTCCTGGTCGAGATGCAACATTTCCCCCAGTAGGGTTTTCCACGCTCGTACAGAAAGGATAGACCCAAATACAGCTGCCAACGGACCCAATCAGACTAGTTTCTTAGAGTGAAAGCAGGTCTAGATGGAGAAGAAAGAACGAGAACGGAACCGACCATGGAGACCACGTTGCCGCACTAGTCCAAGTTTGCGAGAGAAAAACCCCAAGTAAATCACAAAAATAACAGGCAGGAAAGGGTTGGGTGGGCGGGATGTGTCCCCAAAAAGCCTTGAGGAGACAGCAAAGACTGCTGGTAACTCGGACGGAAGGGATTGAGGAGAAGGCTCCGTAAAGACAACCGCATGTGTTGGGCCCCTACCGAGGTTGAAATGAACTGGCCAAGGGAAGCACGGGGGTCTTTCGGGGCTGACCGAGGCAGGAGAGAGCGGGGTTTGGCTCTTCCGAACGGTGGGGGCGCCAGCGGGCGGGGCCGGCCGCCCGAGTGGGCCGCGGGGGGGAGGGAAAAGGGGGGAAGGGGACAGGGGGCGGAGTCTGCGGGCCCGGGCGGGCCGGGGGCGGAGCCCAGGTAGTGTTGATACACAAAGAGAAGGCACCGGGGCGGCCGCGGCCCCGCCCCCTGACGCGTTCTCCTGGGCGGCCGCTATAACCCGCTGCCGGGCAGGCAGCACCAGAGCAGCGCGACGCCGCCGTCCGGGAGAGCTTTCTCGACAGCACCGCCCGCAGCCGGACCACGCGTTCCCGCAGCCTCGCGCCTTTCCCTCGAGACGGCGGACGCCGGACGATTGGGGCGGCAGCGACTTGCCATTTCCTTTTTTTATTAAAATTATTTTTCCTGCCTATTGCTGGTTTTTTTGTTTTTATTTTTGTTTAGCGGAGAAAAAACCACCGAAGGCGTTTGCGTGACGTTTCCGGGATACAGGAGCGGAGACCACCGAGGTAACGCGGGCGGGGGCGTCTGTGCGGAGGGCGCGGGGCCCGGGCGGGATTGGGGGAGGGGCTCTCGGGAGGGGCCGCGGCGGGAAGGTAGCTGCGGGGTCTGTTTCCTCCGGCGCTGGCGTGTCGGGTCGGCGGGACCCGCCTTCGGTCCCGGCCGGTACGAGGGTCGCCGCCCTTCTCGGGCGGGGGAGGGGCGCGGCGCGGGGGCCGCGTGCCCTCCGGGAGCTGAGCTGCATCCTCCCGTTAGGGGGAGGGGAACCACCCCGGCCCGCGGCTCCGCTGCGGCAAGTCTTGTGACTGATTTGCATTAATAAAAAAATGAGATCGAGGGGGATCTGGTATATGGGGGCAGCGGAGGAAGGTTCGGGCTTTTCGTATACACAGGCCACGATTGGGGAAGACGGCCCCGGAAGATTTGATAATCGGAGATCGATATTGCATCAGTTTCTTTTCCGGGCATAGGAGGGGCCGGCCGGGCGAAAGCGCTCGCGAGCCAAATGCCTGTAGACGAGTGTGCTCGAGGGCACGGGCGTGCGCGTGTAAACAAATCCCCGGCGCCTCTTGTCGCCGGGGAACGGGCTTTCTCCTGTTCTCGGGAGAGGACCCGTGTCAGCTCTTTCTGCCCCGTTTGAGTTCGCTCTCTGCTGCAGAGGCATTTCCCCATCTTGGGACTCCGGGCATGAAAAGATGGATTACGCGCATTGTTGTTGCAAATGCTAGAAACTGGGAGCCGTGCGCCTGGGCTGCACGCACACCTAACCAATGTCTGGGTGGGATGTGTGCCCTGCATGCCTGTGCACGACCAGAGAGGCTGGAGGAAAGCCGAAACAGAGCCCCCGTGCACCCCTCCCCTCCGATTTGGGATAATTGAGAGCGTGCAGTACTAAAGTCCTCTGGAGAGGGGCTTTGGGGTCCGGAGGGCGCGGGCCGTTGCGGGCGCATCGCCGCGGTGGGACCATCTTTGTTCTCCGCGGCTCCGCTGTCTGTACTTTTCCGCCCCTCGGCGCGCCCCCGCCCCTCGCGCTCGGCTGGTACTTTTCCACTCGCCTGGCCGGGGATGAATCAGCCGCGCTGCGCCTCCCGGCGGCGTCACGTGACCACGGCGGGTTGGCTGGCGGGCGGGCGGGCGAGCGCTGCAGTCCTGACGCGCCGCCTCTACCTTCTTCGCAGGCAGCCGCGCGGGCCGGTGCACCGCCAAGGACAAAAGGAGCCCAGTGTTCACCGCTGCACCCTCTCTTCCTCCCGGTGCCAGCATGAAGAAAACCGAAATGGGAAGGTTCAATATTTCCCCGGATGAGGACAGCAGCAGCTACAGTTCCAACAGCGATTTCAACTACTCCTACCCCACCAAGCAAGCTGCTCTGAAAAGGTGGGAGAAGTTGTGTGTGTTTTGGGGTTGTTGTGGGGTTTTTTGTTTGTTTTGTTTTGTTTTGTTTTTTGATCGGCTTGCGGGACTTAAGGGTTCTTGACCTGGAATTCGGCTTCGGTTGCTGTAACTTACCGTAGCATCTGGAGCGAGTATAGTCTCTGTAACGAGCGAGCATCGATTGTCGCATTGACAGTATCTCTGGTGAAAGTGGACTCCTGAGAATTCCTTTTTCCCCCCTTCTCACAGCCATTATGCAGATGTAGATCCTGAAAACCAGAACTTTTTACTTGAATCAAATCTGGGGAAGAAGAAGTATGAAACAGACTTTGTAAGTTGAACATAATAATTTGTGTGTCTTTGGCTTTATGGAGTGAAAGAATAGTTGTACTTTTAGATTTCAATCTAACTTGCCCAAAGCTGGTTTTCTCCATTTAATTATTGTTATATGTTTGGTTATCGTTTTCCCTCTATGTAGCATCCAGGTACTACTTCCTTTGGAATGTCAGTATTTAATCTGAGCAATGCGATTGTGGGCAGTGGAATCCTTGGGCTTTCTTATGCCATGGCTAATACTGGAATTGCTCTTTTTATGTAAGTATGTGTAAGTAGTGAGTCTGCCATGCAGGGCAGTTAATATGATAAAACATAAAACTCTCGGCTCCAGAGACAGAATTTACAGTTGAAATACTTAACTTTAAAATCATTTGTGTGAAATTTAAGATGAGAAACCCAAAAGCCTCCTTGTTGTAATATGTAAACTGCATGATCTCCAGAAAGCCAGTTAGGAAGAAATAGGACAACACTGGAAACTAGTAATTAAATCAAAAGTCATTAAGTCAGTGGGAATAGTTTAAGTGGTAACAGGGTTTGTATATCTAAAAAGAACCATTGATAAATCCATAGTTGTTAGAAATTTTGTTCTGGCAGAATGTTTAGCAAAAAAATACTAATAAGCATGGTACTTCCAACTCAGTTTATAAGTTGACATAGTCTTCCCAAGAACCTTTTCATAAGGCAAACAGACTTTTTAGAATATATAGGGTGTGGTGGTATTTGCTTAACCTGGAACATGCTTGTTCTAAGAAAAGTGAGTCATAATTTTCTGGACACTAAAAAGAAACCCATATGTTGGTTTTTTTTGTTTTTTTTATTTTGGTTCTGTTTTATTCTAATATTTATTTCTTCCAGGTCTGTGTGATTGCCACATGCCATAGCAAAAAAATAAATATTTTAATAAGTACTTGCTTTTAAATGTTCTTTTCCCTAGTTGCCCCGTTAAAATGATTTATTCCTGTGCTCTCTAGCATAAATGCCTAGAATAGGATTTTGGAGCAGTAGAACACTTCCGTGCAGTGGTTCTTAACTGGTGTGGGGTCATTGATTCTCAGATAATTTAATAAGAAAAGTAGGAACCCTGTTTTCCAGGGAGAAGAAGGTACACAACAAAAACACATGCAGATTTGAACGTACATCTTCCATGATATTTGTATCATAGCTGTTAACTTTAAGTACCCTTGGGCTCCTGGTAAGGCAATTTCTGTGGAAGATAGTGTGATTTATTGTGCTGATGAAGAAACCACATCTTACAGGGAGCAGGGAATTGTCCCCTCGTGACACATGGGTGCCATCTACTCAAGTTATTTTCTCCAACAGAATAGAATGCTCATGAAAAGAAAAGACCTTTGCAAAGTTCTACTTTGTGGTGAAATCCTGTACCGAAGTTAAGCCTGGCATTTGAGCATTGGAAGCTAGCAGCTTGCTTCATTAGCATGAAGCTTTTTGAGACCTCCTACTAAGGTGAAGGAATTTACATAGGAAGGACCAGAGAGTGTTGAAGTTTTTATTGGGGAACTTGAATGGCCTCATTGTTAAATACTCCAAAATCCTTCCTGACTCTTAACTGTAAAAACTGGGCGATCTTTAATGCTGCTAGTGTAGTTATAGTTAACATGAGAGAAAATGGCACCTGTTTCATAAGTGAAAACAAAATTCTGATGTTACCCTTGTGCCTTTGAAATTATACTTTAATAAGGTCTATGTGTTTGATTAACCCTTTTAATAAATGGTTAAACAAGTGAGTTTTTAATCCCATCAGTATTTTATAATGTGCATTTAGAGGATGTAGAGGTAAATGGGCCAGAAGCCATGTGGCTATCACAGTGTGGTTAAACAACTCTAGCTAAACTTATTAGGCAGACTCAGCCTTAAGCTTGAAAGTGACCTCAAAGGTTATAAAGTCCATTCATCCCTCATTGTAATTTCAGTGTAAGAAAGGAAGACTGAATTTGTCTGCATACTTCAAACATTGTTTTTGGTAAGGCCAATGGTGTCATTTTTCCACCTCTCACTAGGCCCCGTAAAACTTTTGACATTGGAATGGCAGTTCAATGCCACCACCTGTGTTATAACTAACAGACCTCAATTTCTTTGCCAGATCTTATATGGTACCGGATTTGGTTTTCCTTTACAGAATTCAGGAAAAGTAATGGTCTTGTTTGCAGAGTTTTCAATGGGTTTTCCTGAGGTTTTTTTTGTTGTTGTTGTTTTTAATAGAAAAAAAATCCACATTTTCCTTAGCTTTCCCAGGAGGGGAGGAAAGTAAATCTGCAATGAGAGAGAACTTGTATCTTTAAAGGAAAACTAAGTGACACTGGGGAACCTCTAGTTTCCCCTAGTCTTTTTGTTGTTGTTGTTCCACCCAGTGGAGCCAAGAGCAACCCCAGTCAGACTGATAGGCTACTTGTTCTAGCACAGGCATTGTTTAACTTCATCATAATACTGGGCCTGTATTCCACACTATGGCGTGCAATACAGTACATCATCCCAGTGCTTACTTCTTTAACTTTTGCCTAATTGTTCTAAAGCTGTGCCCGATGCTTCCAATGTTGGTATCTCACTCCCTTCCTAGTCCCATTCCTCTTCTTATTTACATAGTCCAAGTGGTCTCAGGGTCTTTCCTGAACCTGTCTCAGTTGGATTTCACAAGTGCCTCATGTGCTACATTTTTACTGACAGGCATCATTTTACAGATAAAAGGAACCTTAAAAAATGCAGAGAAGTGGCAAGAATACAGTTAAATATTTTGGTGCCAGAACCAGATTCTAGGTCTCATAACTCCACCACCTTAAAGTTCAGCTTTCCTGGGTTTCCCGACATGCTTGGTGCAGCGGGTAAACCCTTGCTCTTAACCAGTACCTTGGAGCTAACACCTGAGACACCATGCAGGTTTTTAATACCAGGTTAAGGGAAGATGTTGACGCTAGCCAGGATGGTGAGCACCAGTTCTTAGGGGCTTTCTATCTATCTATCTAGCACAGAAATATTAGGACATAATGTTTTGATAACAAGCACAAGAATTGCCTTTACATATAACTGTGCTTATGTATAACCCTGTGCCTTTTCCTTCTCTCATCAGAATCCTCCTGACATTTGTGTCAATATTTTCCCTGTATTCTGTTCATCTCCTTCTAAAGACTGCCAATGAAGGAGGTATGGTAGCACTCTTGATACTTCTAAAACAGTTATGCCTGTCAGGATTTTCTTCGTTCGTTCCTTCATGCTTCTGTGTTCTTCTATTTTAGGGTCTTTATTATACGAACAGTTGGGACATAAAGCATTTGGATTAGTTGGAAAGCTTGCAGCCTCTGGATCAATTACAATGCAGAACATTGGAGGTGAGAATTTTTTAAAAGGTCATTTGGGTAGACTTTTTACTCTTTGTGTAGCAGAGTGGTGACACGTTACTTTTGGTGTCACATGCCACATTTTGCACTTGTAATGGTATAATTTTGTTTTCCTCCAGCTATGTCAAGCTACCTCTTCATAGTGAAATATGAGTTACCTTTGGTGATCCAGGCATTAATGAACATTGAAGATACAACTGGGTAGGTGATAAGTAAGGTTACTCATAAGAAAAATTATAGTCTAACATGATTAGATACATTTTATCAAAGTTGAATACAAAATACTTAGCAATTATTTTTTGTAAATGTTCCTCTTAAAATTGACCAAGAAGTCCCTCATAGACTGATTTGAAGTCGTAAGAATGAAAGACCAAAGACTGAAGCTCATGCTGTAATTCTGGATAATAATTTCTCTAACCTGTGTGTGAAAGCAGGTTTTCTTAACTTTCTTTTGGTATTTGTGCTCTAAGAAATTGTAGCAGAGAAACACAAAATCTAACCTAAGTCAGGTTGAAGCTTTGAATTACATTACAAATCAGTCCTGTCTGATTTTTCATAAATTTGAAATTCTTAAAACTTAATCTGTTCAAATGCATAAGACCAGAAAATGTATGGCCATGTTGTAGAAACCTTATCCTTGTAGCACAGTTATTCCTCCCAGTGGACTAACAGGTTTTTATCTAGAGTAAACATGGGGAAGGGCAATTTACTTCCCCACTTACTTACAGCTCCTTATCTCAAAATAGAGAAGTGTGGTTATCTCTTTGGCTTTAGAAATTTAATAAGCTGATCTTTAAACATTAGTTTTCTGTGGGGTCTTTGTTGCTGAAGTAAGTAAGTGTAGTGGAATTCACAGGACAATTAGAATTTGAAAATAGTGATTTAAGAGAGGGTATGGTTGATTACCTAGGAAGGAAAAGACATTGTTAAAACTCTTATAGGAGACATGGGTAATATTTTCTCTAAGTTCAGAAGAGACCTTTTGACTGTTTTTGGAGTCAAGGTGGGTCAAGGTGTCACAACATAACTCTTGACTATCTGGAATAAATCCTGGTTTGGGGGGATTGGGTTTTGTTGTTTGTCTTTGCCTATGTGTTCTACCTAAGTATGAGAAGATTTCCTTGTTGAAGTGTTTAATAATTCCACTTGCTAATAAGCGTCTAAAAGAAACTTGTTTTAAATTTCCTTGTTTCTCGCATTAAAAATTGTAAGCCAAAGCTATAACCGAGTTGGTATACAATTCTTCTAAAAATGCTGAAAGATAAGATTACTGACTTAACAATGCTGCTTTGTTCCCTACATTAGTATCAAGCCTTTAAGAAGCATTTTATGTTATGAATCAGCTGGCAGCCTTCCCAGAGCAAACAGTGGGACAAAAGTTATACTGTTCATACCCCATTTCTAACCTGAGTGAATATTGAGCTAGCACACAGCTAGAAGTTTATGCCTCTATAGGCTTTTTGTGAATAAGCAGTGCTTTTTCCAGACCTGCCGTTTTTTGTGTTTATTTTTATAGTGTCTCTATGAAATGAGTCCAGTAAGAAGAGGTGTATAGTATCTTGGGAATTTTCATGATTGGTTTTGACCTTGTGTTTCTTTTCTTTAATTCAGATTGTGGTATCTGAACGGTGACTATTTGGTTTTGCTGGTGTCGCTGGTGCTCATTCTTCCTTTGTCCCTGCTGAGAAATTTAGGTGAGTAAACCCATCTCTAAAGAGAACTGAAATGAGCCTATCACTAGCTAGTTGGCTATCTCTTAATAGAAACTGAAAGCTAAAAAGCTCCCCAAAACAGGACTTTGGGAGCTGCCACGTACACATGGGTAGGCCTTTTCAAAATCCTAACAGTGGCTACCAGATGGGCTGGCCTTTTCAAAATCCTAACAGTGGCT
Organism: Mustela nigripes; assembly: GCF_022355385.1. Taxonomy (NCBI): domain Eukaryota; kingdom Metazoa; phylum Chordata; class Mammalia; order Carnivora; family Mustelidae; genus Mustela; species Mustela nigripes. The sequence continues at coordinate 81,822,955 of NC_081562.1, read as the reverse complement.
ACCAGGATGGGCTGGGATATTTTGACACTTGATAATATTTGTGCTTTATAAATAGTAATAACACAAAATGAAAGTTTCTATTATTTTAGTTATTAGCAAGCTTTGTTAAGTAATTCTATACCTTAGTACCTAAGAATTAGAAATTTAATATTGTATTCATTACTAAAGACTTTCAGACAGAATTGAGTTACTGCCTAAAAGTTGAGAAAATCTTTTTGCCTGAAATGTGTTATATTGAAGCAATAATTTCTGCGTCCTACAGGATATTTGGGATATACCAGTGGCCTTTCCTTATTGTGTATGATGTTCTTCCTGATTGTGGTAGGTATATCTCTTCTTTAAAGCTAGAGATTGGTTTATGAGCCCAGTCAGGTTATTCAGTTTAACAAATGCAAAAAATAATCCGTTTTCAGGTGATTTGCAAGAAATTTCAGATTCCTTGCCCTGTGGAAGTTGGCTTGATAATTAATGAGACCCTAAACAGCACCTTAACCCAGCCGACGGCTTTTACACCTGAGATGGTATTTAATATGACAGACGATGATTCTTGCAGACCACGTTATTTTATCTTCAACTCACAGGTGACTAAATGTAGTTTTTCTTAAGATTTTAGGGAAGAAGAGAGGGATACTAGCCCCTGGAAATTTAAAAATAACTCCCAAGGCAAAAGGAGGAGGGGTAGTATAGCTACTCTTTAGAAAACATGAGTAGCTGGTTACTGAATTATTGAAGACTGAGAAGAAAATGTTAGATTATATCTTAAAATGGATGGAGAACTGAAATGAAATGATGTTAATAATTGACACCTTCTGAGGTTAGGATATTGATCACACTTAGTGAGAGATTAGAAGAAGGAAAACTTTAAGGGTTTGATGCTAAAATTCATTACTCTAAAAACACAAACTGCAGACCTGTGATGACCCAAATGTGTTACATGAGGATTTTAAGTAAATGTTTCACGTTTTTTACAGACTGTCTATGCGGTTCCAATTTTGACCTTTTCATTTGTCTGTCATCCTGCTATCCTTCCCATTTACGAAGAACTCAAAGGGTGAGTGCTCTTCCTCTTTTTATGTAAATTCATTGGGAAAGTTAGAAGAACATTTGATTACTGCTTATAACTATTGCTCAAGTATATATCTGTATTTTTCTTTGAATTTACATAGCCGCAGCCGTAGAAGAATGATGAATGTGTCCAAGATTTCATTTTTCGCCATGTTTCTCATGTACCTGCTTGCTGCCCTCTTTGGATACCTGACATTTTATGGTAAATAATGTTTAGCTTTCAGAAACACTTCATGAAGTAAAATTGATACTTGCACATGTATAATCTATCACTTAAATTCCATGTTTCGGTGTATTTCCTACTTGGAATGAGAAACTGAATTTAGAGCTGAGAATTTCCTATAGTCTTTAATCAGTAATTTCTAAAGCCCAGGGTCATATCTTAGCCATTTGGTGGCATTCATACGGTACGCTTCCATCTGGGTTTATGCTATCTCCTTTTCCAGTCATCTTCACATTCTACAACACAAACTGTAAGCCAGACCATGGGATTTAGCTATGTAGCTCCTGTTGTTTTTGATGAGGGTCATGTGGCTAAATCTCTACTTGGTATTTAGGAAAATTTTCCTTCAATGTTATTTTAATTGCATTAATCCTAATTCCAAATTAATCTTCTTAGCCTCATAGTTTATACCCGTTTTGTGAGTAGCTAATAACTTTGTTGCGTATTTGCTGTAAGTTAGATTTCCCACCTAATCTCTAGAGGAAACCGCTCACTTGAAGCTTTTTTTCCTTTGTCTTTCCCCATAGAACATGTTGAATCAGAGTTGCTTCATACCTACTCTACAGTCATGGGAACTGATATTCTTCTTCTCATTGTTCGTTTGGCTGTGCTAGTGGCTGTCACCCTGACGGTACCAGTAGTCATCTTCCCAGTAAGTGGTCACCTGCCCTCCTTCCGCTCACCAGGAATGAGGTTTTAAACATGTGAAGACTTGTGAGATTTTCTTCTTCTGTAAGAAGGGAAACGCTTTTAGAGCAATACCAAGTTGATGGTGGTTTTGAAGGGATTATTTAAAATACTTTGTAGGTTTTTAAAACATTCTGAGTATATTTTCCGTAATTGAAGACCTAAAGTGATCTTTTAATGTTCAGATTTTAAGGAAACAGCAGTAGAAGAAGGGGCACAATTTAAGTATTTAGAAAGTTGGGGTTTTTAAGTTTTTTTTAAAGATACAGCCCCTGTTATTTGGGGATTTTTTTTCCCCCATTAATTTAAAGCTGGAATTTTTATCTCTCTCTGTTTGCTTTTGCAGATCCGGAGTTCTGTAACTCACCTGCTGTGTGCAGCAAAAGATTTCAGTTGGTGGCGTCATAGTATCATAACCGTGTCTATCCTGGCATTTACCAATTTGCTTGTCATCTTTGTCCCAACAATTAGAGATATCTTTGGTTTCATCGGTAAGTTTTAGAAAGTGTCAGAGTCCTTTATCACATCAGCGATTTTAAAGTTTAAAAAAAGGAATGACCAGTGATTCACTGAATTCTCAAGAAGTGGTCTGTGTTCTTTTTCAGGGGCATCTGCAGCTGCTATGTTGATCTTTATTCTGCCATCTGCCTTTTATATCAAGTTAGTGAAGAAAGAACCTATGAAATCTGTACAAAAGATTGGGGTGAGTGAGCTGTTCAGACTTACAGAAACAGTCGTGATCTTCTAAAACTAGAATTACCTGATTTTAGTCCCTTAGTTCTACTTCTTAGTTTCTAGTGTATATTTCTTTAATGGTGATCTTCACAGATGGAAGATTGGGGCAGGAAAGGTGGAAGACAGTTCGCCTTCGAATATAGGCCTAAGTTAATTACAAGAAAGCAGTTGAGATATTTCAGAGGTAGGAGCACAGATAAAGAGTGTATGTGCAGTGTGGAGGTGCTCAGTCAGCGTCCCGCATTAGTGGAGCTGGTATTTGTCTCGCTGCCCACTTCGACACTTACATGGGCTTTCAAACTGTCTTCAAAGCAAGGAGCCAGGGGGAGGAGGGCTATACCTATACTTTAAAATAATAAAATGAACTTTAAAGTGTAATACAGCTGATTTTACAAAGAACATGATAATGTTAACTACAGAAGGTCCTGGGGGGGGGGGAGGTTATTTAGCAAAAAGACTGCCTTTCGGTCCTCACCCTGCTACAGTTCTAGTCTGATTAAAACACTAGAATTGTTTATAATTCTATATAATTCAGCTGTATTCTTGTTTTATTCAGAATACATAGTGGCAGTAACTGATGGGGGTAGAAAAGCTCTGGCTTTGACCAGGCTGTGTTTTAGGATGACTTCGGTTTGATATTGTGACTTAAAATTTTTGAAGTTTTAAGAAATGTGAGAAGCAAACAAAAAACTAGTCCCGTTCTGCTTACGACGTGAAGTAGTTCATTCCGTAAAGAAAAGTATTTACATTTCTGTCTGAAACAAAGGAATGAGAAAGCAAATTTGGGGAAGATTTCAAAAACCGAGTTATTTTGTACTGTAGGTAAGCTCTTGATAACTTAAGACAGTTATCTGAGCAAGGTAAAAGTGTAGCCCTGTAAATACATCATTTCAGTGATTTCAAGCCCATTTTTAAAAGTAGGAAGGAATGTTCACGGGTATGTCTTCTGCTGGCTGATGAGTTTCTCTCTATGCTTGTTGCAGGCTGTGTTCTTCCTGTTAAGTGGCATAGTCGTGATGACCGGAAGCATGGCCTTGATTGTTCTGGATTGGGTACACGATGCCCACGGAGGTGGCCATTAACTGGTGCCGCTGAAACCCCGCTAGTCCACTTGATGCCAGTGTTGAGTCAACTCTCAACTTACTATGAAATTTCACCTAATGTTTTCAGTTTCACTTCCTTTTGAAGTGCAGATTCCTCGCTGGTTCTTCTGAGTGCAGAATAAGTGAACTTTTTTTTTTTCTTTTTAAAGAAACTATTCTGTATGATAGAAATGGATATGAACAACCAAACCACGAGTCTCGGGTTAATGGAAGTGACAATTTTATTCCATTCCAGAGAATGGACGAACTCTTTAACTTTATCAAGCCACATGGTTGGCTGTGTCATTGTTTAACTTGGATATTTTATGATTTTACTTGAATGTGCCTAATGGAACCATTCGATGTGAGAAATAATTCTTATTAATTTACAGCAAAGTATTGAAATAACCATTGAGAAAAACACTATTATTTTTTTGTACCAAAAATATTTTAAGACCTCAGAAGCACTATTTTACTTTTAAAAAAAGTTGCTTTCTTTTTAAACTTTATCCAAAAACAATTGTCAACAAATTCCATAAGAAAAAACCATTGGTGTTTAAAAACAAATATTAGTATGGTGAAATGATTTGCCTTTTTGTAGGCATAATAAGCCAAATACTTTTTTTAACCCAAAAAAATTTTTAGAGAAAATGATGTAGACAAATTGTACCATGAATAGGAGCGTAGTTTTTTCCATTCAGACTTCACCGTTAAAGAATAAATAACTGATGGATTATATTGCTATACCAAATCAGATGAACTCGTTCATCACTTTTCTTCTCTGGCCCCAATTAATTTATTTCATTCAGACTGAAATACACTTATGGCTTCAATCTATTAGAATGGAAGATACAAAGCAGTGGGAAGTAAAATAACTAATTTTGAGGTACCAAATAGTGCAATTGGGTAAAACAGGGTTTATTCAGTTGCATCTGTCTCCAGAGCTGTATTGACAGCTCTGGGGGGGTTTTTTGTTTTTGTTTTTGTTTTGGGCCAGCCCTTTTTTTGACATTGCTTCCAGCAGTGGGAAATGGGCATTTGATGGCTATAGGCCAAAACTATTCTATCCAGAGAGTACAACTTTTTGCAATGTTCATCTACTGCTGGAAGTGGGAATTACTTGATAATGTATGGCTTAGTTGTGTTCTTGTTTTGTCTACAGTAGAGGTCTAATTCACAGGTTACACCGGTATTTGGTATAAGTTCTCTTCAGACAGGCCACTGGGTTTTCTCATGCAGTAAGTTTTAAAACTCCTTTGCACTGGATTGTCATCTCATTCTTGTACAACACAGAATTATTTGTTTACATCCAACAGATGGTTAGCTAGGGAAAACAGTGCATCCTGAGTGAAAGTAGTTGGTCCAACTGCATGTTCATCCTTCCATTTCAGTGCCAGTTAGAAGTGAAAAAATCACGTGGCTTTAAGAGCACATTTATTGTACGTTATGGTGTATGGTGAATATATTAAATAATGTGGTACTTTGCTCATCAGGCATCATGTCTAATATCTAATACACATAATTCCATTAGTGGTTGAGGGAAGCAAATAATGGAATCATCAATTGGCCTCTGGCTCTAAGGTTTCCTCTTAAACTCCGCATTTTTAGTTTTAGGTAGGGGCCAGAAACATGGCAGACATGGTTTTTGTTACACATTCTTGTATTATATGTGACTAAATTACAGACAGGATATGTCTGTGAAGACCCTTGTGGAACTGGAAGACGTCTTGTAGTGCTACATTGGGTGAAACCAATGGTCCATTTGTGTTCCTACAAAAATAACATGATTGGGGACCATCCAGAAAGGCAGTGAGAAGATGTATTCTACGGCGCTGCTTTCATTTAATTGGGTTTTAGCACTCACTCCCTTCAGATTCAGAACCTCACCTCTAGTTCAGACCAAGAATTGGCACTTCTGCTTGAGTTCCTGGAAGAATTGCTGATTTTGTATCTGAGACCTGCCAGGAAGTACCAAGTAGAATTGTTTTCTACAGTTTACATCCTTTTCATGTGGGAGAAACTACCGTGGCAACCAGGAAGGAACAGAAAAAAGGAATTTTCTTCTCACAGCAAATTGACGTGGGGAGGCTTGTTCAATCCTCTTTTGGCTGTTGGAGTTTCAAAACAAACTGCCTAGGGTAAATTCCATTGCATGGTTTTCTTGGAGCTATCTTGTCTGCCTTGAGGTTCCTAAAACAGTGAATTCCCATTAATGAGCAGTCTTCAGTATTAAAACCACTGTCTTGTCACCTCATTTTGCATTACTGTCTTCCGTGGATGTTTCAGTTATAACTGTAATGTTATTTATAGAACAGCATTAATCCATTAAAGCTAACCTATTTTTCAATATTTATGATAATCTGTACATACATTGTCTGTCCATATGTATTTGTAATATATAATGTATATAATGTCAGGTTTGGGTTTTGGGTTCAAGTGTATATATTCCTGTAAGTTTCTTAACTGCATTTTGATGAACTCACATGTATCTATAAGAATTGTCCCAAAAAGTACCTGTACAGAGATTTCAATATAAACAAATTGACTAATTATGTAAACACTAAGAATTTAAAATATTGTTTAAATTGTATTTGCAATAAACAGACTGGATGAACATCACATTTTTTCATGAAAACTTGGTGCAAATTCAGATCTCTTATTTAAAATTTAAATAAGGTCTAATTTTCAAAATGCAGTAGTTTCAAAATGTGATCTAGTGTAATGAAATCAAATGTGATCTAATGTAATGAAAGATCTTTGAGAAACCTGGGTGTGTTAGCTTTCTGTATATAGTGTAAATACCCGCACTGTACTGTTAGAGGCCAGCGGTTCCAATAGGACTTGTTGGCAAAGAGTGCTACACCGTTTCAATGAAACAATGTATGTTTTAACTGAACTAAAATAAATCCATGCTTAATCCTGAGTAGCAGTGTTTTCTTTGAGGTCGGGGGATAATGTGTCTGGTGACACATCAGAGCTTATTAGGCCCCCTATGAGGGAAATTCTAATGAAGGGCATGGTGAGAAAAAAGTTTTCCTAAAGTTTGCAACATGTGAGAAGGAATACAAAGAAAACGGTAAAGGGCACCTCAAGGACCTAGGGTTAGGCCTACCGTAGGTGTGCCAGTAGTGCATCAGAATCATCCGGGAGCTGTTTAAAAATGGAGCTTTCTGGAACATGTGCCTGTGGTAGTCTTAATTCCACTGGTCTGGAAGGCAGCCCAGTTTTATTTCCCCCTCACCCAAGTCCTACCCAGGTGATGCAGAGGCACAGGTGAAAGTAAAGGGCACTGAGAAAGGTCTAGAAGTCTGGGGAATTCAGCTGAGGTGCTCCAGTCCAGGGAAGAAGAGGAAGCCTTGTTGTGGCAGAGCCATCGTAGGCAAGCTGAGATTTATCTGACTGGGTACTAGATAAAGCTAGCTATGAGGGGGCTTGCTAAGACACACAAGGTAGTGGTCGGGAATGGCCTACTGAGCCTTGGAAGCTTAAGGGCATATGCAGTGAGGGCTGAAACAAAAAGGAAGATACCTCAGAGTAGCAGGTATGATTGGGAGTGGTTGCAAAGGCAAGTGAAATTTTCTGCAAGAGAATAATCCGGTAGCAATGGTCAAGACAGTTATTTGTGGTTAGAAAATAGAGCAGAATTTGTGACACACCTGAACTGAAGAAGAAAAGGCTTAGCGGGTTGTTGCTCCTCTGAGAAGTTTTAATTGAATGCCTACTGCATACAATTAACATGCCCAAGGGAAAGAGGGTGGGGTTCTGTGTCAGACTCCAGTTGTAACAGAATCCATACACTTTGAATTAGCCACTCTAAAGAAATGATATCAAAATGAAGCAGAATGCCGATTAATCTGAAATAAATATATTTATTTCAAATATATCTATATCAAGGGGTGAAAATGCAGTTCTCTAACCAGGGAAATACCAAAAGATATTTCCAGTAAACCTGAGGAATATTCTAGGAATGTTCTAACTGAAGAACTAGAGTAGTCTGTCCTGACTTGGAGAATACTTTTTTCCTGGACAATTGGCTTAGATAAGCTTCTGGTGAGAGTAAAGAAAATCTATTTAAATTAGCTTAAGCAAAAATGGTGCAGGGGGAAAGAGAACTTAGCAGATCAGGTTCCTCAGAGAATTAGAAGATAAACAGCCTTCCCAAGGGTCAAATGCTGGATTTGTCCAAGAGACCTTAAGGACAGAAACCTACAAGCCAGAATTACGGACAGAAACCTACTATAGAGCTTGGCAGTTAGATAATGAGCAATTTCTTCAGCCAACTTCTCAAGACACGCATTGGCTAATAATGGGTCCTGATCTCCAATACAGCCCAGTGGGCAGGATGACACAGCACAAAAATTCATGGCTGCCAAGACCCAGCCCCGTGGTGGGGAGAAGAGTTCTCAGAGGAGGAGTGACATGGTCATGAGCCGGAAATAGGGTCACCAACGGTCGTAGCTTTAGCTACTGGGAGTACTGCAACCTGGGGAACCCCTTAATCCATGCAAACCGGGAGGGTTGGTAACCCTAACCCTAGTTAGAAAGACATGCAGAAAGGCGTCTGATAAAACAACCTCGTGATACCAATAAACTCATTTCCTCTGGATTTCCTTTTTCTAGACTTGTAGGTAGAACATCTGTCTTCTTTTATAACTTTGCCCCAAGTCAGTGGATTAGATCTTCCTTCAATTATATTTCTGATTTTCCCCACGTGAGTTGTAAGCTTCATAAGAGCAGACAACTGTCATTTTATTAATTCATCTCCAACATTCACAACAGTCCAGCAAACAGCACATTAAGTACTCCAAATAATTGTTGAGTAAATAAATATCCCCTGTATTTCTTACAGCATAGCTGGGGTGAGGCTTAAACTTTTAAGTAAAAATTTACTAAATGCTTGTAAAATAAATACAGCGAGTACCATGAAATTCAACACTCTGACTTAAAAGAGAGTTTATTCAGATTCAACCGGAAGCCTCTGTCCGACAGCAAGGCTTCCTTGCCTAGCCTGGGATCTGCCTCCAGGTGGCAGAAGCCATCCTTAACCTCTACTCCATATAAGCGGTGCTGCTGCGGCGGCGGCGGTAAAATCCATTTGAAATGCTGGCCAGACCTGGTTATGCTCCAGGTACCCTAAGGGGGAACATTCACGCCCCGGGTCTAGTTATTCGGGTTGCTTACTCCTTATGTCCTCAAGGTAACCATGAATGTTCCTTGGCCAATTCCTGGGAATGTGGGCCTCAGAAGGCTGTTCTTATGTTAGTGATTGATGGTTTTCTTGCATACACTCGAAGCAACGGCCCATGCTATACTGGCTTTTCAGGTTGTTCCACACAGATGCCAAGATTAATGATGTGCACCTGGTTTCATTGTTGGGGTCCTGAGTTTTGGTTGCCAAGACCGGTTGCCAAGCAGAATGTGCCTTCGTAACTAGTCCCCCACCAAAGCCTTGGACTTGGAACTCATTTTGGTTTCCCCGGGCAGAGACATTCCCCACGCATCCCTATAGTTCACTGTTAGAGAAAGAGCACTAATTCCTGTGTGGCCTCGGTCAAGGAAGTTCTTGGAACCCTGTGCCGGACCTCGCCGGATTCCTCCGTTGCGTCTTTTCCCTCTCCCTTTTGCTCTGTATCCCTTGCTGTAATAAATCTGAGCAAGTGAGTATCATCTGCTTTTGAGTCTTGGGAGCCCTTCTGATGAAATCACCAAACGAAACATGTGCATGGTATCTGTATTTTCTCTACACCATCAGTTTGCAAACATCGGTATCTCTTGCCTTCTCCAGGAAGAATCTATCCACCATGAAAGCCTCGAAGCCTTACTGAACAAGTTTTACAAAATATTGTTTGGGGCATGGGGTGTCGAGAGGGTTAGGTACCAAAGAAAATTTTTTTTTTTTACCTTACGCATCCCACTGTGCACCACTTTGTAAAACCTGATTTGACATATTTCTTCTCCCAAGTCCCTCTGGCTATGCCTGTGAACTAGAGATTCTATCTGCCCTTCCTCCCACAACATACACAGCCTGTTTTCCATTCCCATGGGTAATTCTACTCTGTGTTCAAACCGGTCTATCTTTCTCAGATAAACAGAAGAAGTTCTTAAGTCATCAAGACTCACTTTCCTGAGATAGCATTTTACTGAACACAAATTTACTGGACTTACCTTAGTATTCTTCTTGACTACTTAATTTCCCTGAAAGGAGTTATGGCAAGTTCAACTTTCTCATCTGATTATATTAAAAATATCTGATGTAGAGTCCATTCTATAAATGAGAATAAAAGCAAATCTATGCTGGCTGAAATGGGGAGGGGTGAGGTCTACAGACTAAGAGATCCAGCTTCCAACCTCCTTCCACTTGATTCATCTCTCCACAATGGCCCGTGAGGTCCTACCGTAATCTAGAGACCTATGGAACATGGCGTGAAAACATGGCTCTCAATTCTTTCAGGAGATTGAGACCCCAAGATGCCAAGAATCCTGCCAGCCTGAAGATCAGCTACTGAGTCACCTTTTCCAAACAGTCTCTTTTTCTCCTTATTGACAAGGTGGTGGTGTCCTAGCATCCTGTCTGTAACCCAATCATCTTTTTTTTTTTTAAGTATTTTATTTATTTATTTATTTGACAGAGAGAGGCACAGCAAGAGAGGGAACAGAAGCAGGAGGAGTGGGAGAAGGAGAAGCAGGCTGCCCACTGAGCAAGGAGCCCGATACGGGGCTTGAACCCAGGACTCTGAGATCATGACCTCAGCAGAAGGCAGGTGCTTAATGAAGGAGCTACCCAGACACCCCTGTAACCCAATCATCTTGACCTCAGTACAACCCAACAACCTCCAGATTGACACTAGAGTCACAAAGAGGTCAAGTCTCCATGACTATGAATATACTCAGGTCCTTCCAGGCATCTATTCCTAAGGTAAAGTAGGTAAAGCAATCTAAGTAGAGAATCGGTATAGATATTGAATAATCTGTTTCCTGCCCCCAGTCAAAGATGATATTATTGCCAACAAGTGACTTCAGTTTGCTGAAAGAAGCCATCGTCTTTTCAAAGATGGAGGGGAGGAAATCTTGAAGAAAAATTCAACTCTGGTTAGATCTAGTTCCGGTGGTCTTTAGCTTTAAAAGGACAAGTGATCACAAATGAATCCCGTGAATCATCTGTTGTTTCTCAGGGGTTTCTGGAATTATTCCCAGGTCCTCGGTGTATAGCTTTAAACTTCCAAAGTTATACACATTCTTCCTGGAAATGTGGCAAAATCCCACATTGATACAATTTTTAAAAGTGAGGCATCTGGTCAACAGGCAGTAAAAGAAACCAAGTATATTGAAGATGTCTATTTTAAGGATGCAATTCCAGTAAGCAACTGTTTATTTTCTTGAGAGGAAAAGCACCCCTGAAGTTTTGGTAAATGACAGATTTTCTTCCAGTGTCTCCAATGGACTGCAGCCTAACACAGAATCATGCTGTTTTCCAAGCCAAAAATAAGCTATATTTCTTTTTTATTTCCTTTCATTTTCTTTGTATTTCTCCTTGAAAGTGACTGAAAGTCTCAAGAGATGTGGAACTCAGAGTTCACAACCCTTTTGCTCCAGATAGAAGGATTGTATTTTTAAACTGATCCCTAAATAGAAAGATCCAAAGAAGGAAATATGTGGAATATGAAAATCTCTTCTCTAACTGCATGAGAGCCTCATAAATTTGAAAACATTCTTCTCTCATAAACTGTTCCAAAAAGAAATGTTTAGTACTTACTGCCTGTATTGAAGACAATGAAGCAAGAGAAATTTCTTCTTGCTTGTGACAGAAAGCCTAGTGAATTGCATTTTAAACAAGCACAACACACACACACACACACACACACACCTCATAATACACTGATAAGGTCTTGGGGAAAAACATGATCTTGTCATTGTGTTGTGCAAAGGTTCAAGTTCTGGTTTGCCATTACTAGCTATCTGATAGCTGGCAAGTTCCTCAATCTGTCCATGCCCCAGTGGGTACGCTTTGTAATAAAATCTAACATAACTCACATCATTTCGTGCTTACCACCTGCCGGGTCACACTAAGGATAATCATTATAGTACCCTAAGGCAGGAACTTTTTTTTTTAATCCAAATTTTATTGAAGAGGAAACTGAGGCTTGTAGATCAATCTCAACCTTTCAAGGTTAAGCGACTTGCCCAGAAAGTGACGGAGTTGAGACTCAAGCCTCAGTCTTGATGTCTTACCATTAATTAACTTACTCTCAAAGTAAGGATGAATAAGAACTGCCCATTTGGGGGTTGTTTTGGAGATGGAGTGAAGTAACCCGGAAAGTGTTTTTCACTGTATATCAGACAATGGAATACTATAAACACTGAGAATTGGTGAACTACAGTTCATTTTAGTAATACCTTGAAGAAAAAAGCAAGTCTCAGAATATCACATACTTAGAGCCTTATGTGCTTTTCATAAACTTCAAAACAACGACAACTGGAGTATCCCGATTTCATACTTCTATGCTGGATACAATGAGCGAAAGAAGCAAAGGAAGGACATACACAACATTCAAGACAGCAGTTGCTGCGGGAGGGTTTTGAAAAGGGAGGGAGGGGAAAACACGCAGGTTTCATGGAAGCTCATCAGGGCTCTAGTTCTCTGGTGTTTCGGGGGAGCGTGGGAAAACTGACAAACCAAAGGGGGCCTCCTTGGACCAATGGTGAATGTGACTGATTAAGTCAGTTATGTACCTCAGAGGCCCACAAGGGGACTTTTACACAGTCCGAACCACATGAAATTGCCAACTTTTTCCTCAATGTTCTGCCCTGGCAAATGGAAATTTCATGTTTTGTTTGTTTGTTTGTTTGTTTGCTTTAAAAGATTTTATTTATTTATTTGACACAGAGAGAGAGATCACAAGTAGGCATTGAGACTGAGGCGGGGGAAAGTAGGCTCCTTGCTGAGCAGAGAGCCTGATGTGGGACTTGATCCCAGGATCCTGAGATCATGACTTGAGCCAAAGGCAGAGGCTTAACCCACTGAGCCACCTAGGTGCCCCTGGAAATTTCATGTTTTAAACAAATTAGTAATCAATAAATATTGATGTTTTGGTGTTTGTTTGTTTGTTTTCCCCATTTATCCTTTCTTGAGCTTGCTGGATATGATGAGAGGCCCACACAGTCCACAGCAGCCTGGCTTCCTCAGTGTCTCTCAACCCAGGCTACAAGGACGATAGCAGTTTCCACCCCACTACCAATTTTTGGTCTCCGTGTCCCAAGCGCTCTATCAAAGTGACAAGTTCATCTGGAATGCTGAATAATCATTGAAATCATGATTGTTCAAAGTCTCAATGTAGTTTAATGTGAGAAGAAAAAGATTACACCGTGCACAGAGTAGGGAGAGGGGACTGGGCAGAGAGACGTACATAAGAATAGCTCTCGGGCCCCAGATGCTTGGCTCCTTTCATCCTGCCTTTCATAAAAAGGGGACATGCATTGTGGCTTTGACGTTTCCTCTGGGATGTTGAAGGATCCTCCGGTTCCCTGAGATCCCAGTTTTGGAACCCATGCCCCAGGCTGGCACTCACTTTCTGCTTCCTGACTCAACCTGCTTCCTGGACTCCGTCTTTGACTTCTGCCTTCTCTGACGGCAGCTTCCTTAACACTTCCAGGCTTGGCTGTCAGTCCCTGTTTCTGGCATCTGTGCTACATCCCTTGAGTGACAGGGCCCTTCCTATAACCCCTGGCTTGCAACCCTTCTCAGATGGCTTCAAGCCATCGGCATTTCTGGAATCTGCCCTGGGACTCCAGCATTGCCTCTCTCCAACCCATTCCCCACACTGCACTCAGACTTTTTCCACAGCACAGATGTGATCATATCATTTGTCTTTTGAAAATAATCCATCAGCATGAAGCCCCAAATCTTTGTGGCCCTTCACGACTCGGGACTTCTCCCACCTCCCCAGCTTTGTATCAGAGCATAGCGCCTGCCCCTCCCTCCATATCCCAACCACAAAGAATCATTCCCAGAACCCACCCACCCTTATACACTCCATGCCTTCATATAGGCTTTGTCTTCTGCCCGTTTCCTGCTCGCTTCCTCTTTTCATCAAGACTCAGATCAAGCACCATCTCCTCCGTGGTACCGTGGGCACTCTCTGAGCAAGTGTCTGATGGTTCTCTGAAACTGTCTCACTGTCTACACCTGGCCCACTAGACTGAAGTTCCCTGAAGTGGGAGACTGTGCTCCTTGTCCCTACACCCCAGCATCTAACAGTACTCAGAATAAGTGCTACATTAATAGTTGCGGAGTTGGAATCCATTACAGGCCCACGTCAGACCAAGACCTAGCTGGGTCTAACTGTTGGCAATGCCTTCAGCTTCCAGAAGACTCCATGTGTCAGGCCCTGAGATAATCATTAAGCATTCAAAGACGGAGAAACTTTTTCCTTCCTTTAAGAAGTTTACAATTAGGGTGCCTGGGTGGCTCAGTGGGTTAAGCTTCTGCCTTCAGCTCAGGTCGTGATCTCAGGGTTCTGAGATCAAGCCCCGAGTCAGGCTCTCGGCTCAGCAGGGAGCCTGCTTCCTCTCTCTCTCTCTCTGCCTGACTCTCTGCCTATTCGTGATCTCTGTCAAATAAATAAATAAAATCGTAAAAAAAAAAAAAAAAAGAAGTTCACAATCAAACCAGAGGAACAGACTAACAGTTAATTGCAATTTAATATTGGAAGTGTTATGATAAAGTGGGACAGTAAATAACAGAATGATTTAGTGCAGTATACAATTAAGAGAAGGCTTGAATGCATACATGGATCTGAATCCCAAACCCGTGCTTCCTAGATGTGTGGCCTTGAGAATGCTATTTTCTTCAGCCTGAGTTTGCATCTCTGTGATGGGGGAAACAGTACATAGCAGGTAGAGAAAGAATGGTAATGAGAAGGGAGGTTATTATGGTAAAATCCATGTAATCTAATATTTACCATTTTAACTATTCATAAGCATGCAATTCAGTGGCACTGAACACATGACCATCACTCCTGTCCATACCCAAAAACTTCTCCATTATCCCCAAGAAAAACTCCATACCCAATAAACACCTCTCCCTAGCCCCTCCCTCAGCCCCCAGTAATCTGTATTCTTCTACTTTCTGTTTCTATAAGTCTGTGAATTCTAAGTACCGCATATAACAGGAGCATATAATATTTGTCCCTCTGTGCCTGGTTCATTTTGCTAAGCCTAATGTTTCTAGGTCCATCTATGTTACAGCATAGAACAATATTTCATTCCTTTTTATGGTTAAATAATATTCTATTGTATGTATTTACCACATTGGGCTTTTTCATTCATTTGCTGATGAACACTGGTTGTTTCCACATTTTTGGCTATTGTGCTATGAACATGGACATAAAAATATTTGTTCAAGTTCCTGCTTTCAGTTCTTTTGCTGGGTTATATGTTTAACTTTTTGAGAAGCTGCCAAACTGTTTTGCACAGGGGCTGCACCATTTTACGTTCCGATGAGCAATGCCCGAGGGTTCCCATTTCTCTCATCTTCAGCAACATTTGCTTTTTTCATTTTGAAAAAAGCATAGCCATCTTAGTCGGTGTGACTTACAATAAGAACAGGGGGCAGCTTCCTATCCTAGACGCGTGACGCAAGGGAAACACAGATAGCCTCTTTGGTCACGAAAGATAAAACTCTCCCTTTTTTCTCCTTCTGGGCCTAGTCCGGAAAACTGAAAAAAGGGTCCAGTTAATGGAGAACCGAAAAAGAGGTGGGAAAGCAGAGAATAAGGTTTGAGAGTATGGGGAATAGGGAAGAAGGAGAAGGCTGAGGTACTACAAGAAGCAGTCAAGAGTTGTGTTTTGAGGACGAGAATGGCCAAGGGACTTTAAAGAGACAAGTAATGATTTAAAAAACAATTTTATAAATTGCATTTTTGGGGTTTGTTTTCTTGAAAAGATGGCATAAGCCTGTGGTATGAAAAGCCCATCTTTCACTCCTGAGCCCCCAACCCTCTGCTTCCCTTCTCCTTAGGCATCTACGATTAGCAGTTTCTTGTGTAATCTTTCAGAGATATCTGGCATCGATAGACTGTATGCTGGGCCGCAGTGCAACATGCTACTTGGTTTTTCTCAAGACTTTGGGGAACTTGGGGCGCCTGGGTGGTTCAGTGGGTTAAGTCTCTGCCTTCGGCTCAGGTCATGGTCTCAGGGTCCTAGGATCGAGCCCAGCATCAGGCTCTCCACTCAGCGGGGAGCCTGCTTCCCCCCTCTCTCTCTGCCTGCCTCTCTGCCTAAATCTTTTAAAAAAAAGACTTTGGGAAACAATCTGCTTCCCCCAACTACATCATGCTAATGAGTGTGGTGACGCTTAAGGAAAGGCCCACGGTCCATGTTTGGTAGGAAGATGAGAGATGACACGGGCAGGAGAAAAGATCCAAGTGAGATCAGGAATTCAAGAGGAAGAAAAACATAAAAGCAAGAAGAGACTATGAAAAAAACCAAGCCCTGAGAAACGTGCAGAAATATCGGGGAAGGTGTTTCTGATAAGGGCTCCCACTATATTGACCGACATGCTGAAGAGACAAAGATCCCAGACACCTGGAAGACTCGGGGAGACTCATTCTCCCAATAAGTGTGTTAAAGAGACCTACACATGACTTATCAGGATTGAATGAAATACGGTGGGTAATGACTTTACCCTAGCACAGAGATACAGTAAACCTTCGGTAAGTTACAGTTGCTGTCATCACCCTTTATTGATTAGTTACTGTTTGTAGGAGCTGGGAATACACAGTGTAAAGATACACAGTGTCCTTAAAGAACTCACACTGGTGAGGGTAACAGAGAAGTGGACCATTGGTTACCGTGACTGGCTTCTTCCCCTTAGCATAACACTTTCAAGGTTCATCCATGTTGTAACGTATATCTGTACTTGGTTTCTTCTTATTGATGGATAATAGTCTTTGTGTGAATATACTACAGTTGATTCATCCATGAAATGATACACTTTGGGGTCGTTTCCACATTTGGGATCTTATGAATAATACTGCTATAAACACTTGCTTGCAAGTTTTGAACAAGGCATATGTTTTCATGTCTCTTTCATCATACTTCTTGAATTTTCTACATTTCTTTGCTTTATTGTGCCCTGCCCCCTTCTCTTTTTTTTTTTTTTTTTTTTTTTTTTTTTAAAGATTTTATTCATTTATTTGACAGAGAGAGATCACAAGTAGGCAGAGAGGCAGGCAGAGAGAGAGGAGGAAGCAGGCTCCCCGCTGAGCAGAGAGCCCGATGCGGGCCTCGATCCCAGGACCCTGAGATCATGACCTGAGCCGAAGGCAGCGGCTTAACCCACTGAGCCACCCAGGCGCCCCCCCCCCTTCTCTTTTTATCTCTTTCTCTCAGTTGCAGTTTCCTTGGGCCTGTCTTTGGTGGGACAGCCACATTTACCCTGAGATAGTCTGTCCAACTGAAAAGATAGAGCAAGTGCCGCCCTAACCAATACGGAGATTTTAACAATATGTCCAATGGCTGTAATTGATTTGATCCTTGCTACAGGTTTGAGTTTTAATCAGACTTTGTTAACCAAGCATTTTTCTCTGTCATTTTTAAAAAAGATTTTATTCATTTATTTGAGAGAGAGAAAGAGAGAGAAGAGAGCCCAAGCAGGGGGAGAGGCAGAGGCAAAGGGACAAGCAGACTCTCTGCTGAGCCAGCAACCCAAGGTGGGACTCAGTCCCAGGCCCCTGAGATCAAGACCTGAGCCAAAGGCAAATGTTTAACTGACTGAGCCACCCAAGCACCCCTTAACCAAGCAATTCTCAATGCTACCTTTTATGGTCTGAGGTTCAGAAACGGTTGCCTTTTGCAACCTTATAAATTCCCAAATTTGTGAACGCTCTATTCCCTTTCCTGCGTGCAAATGGACCAATTCTTTCCTAAGCTTATCTATTTCTTCTAATACCATGGCAAATTTCATCATCAGCAAGCAACACAGGATATAAACATCCTATTTTCCAACCTCTTCTTCTTAAACCAAAGATTATTAAAAATTCGATGTGCCACACAAATTACTTTAGATGACAGCTGTACCAAATGTTTTACTCCTGCAGAATATGGATATACATCCTTTCATCTTCCAGTAATAGTTTTCTACCACCTGCTACCAGCCCCTAAGCCAATACCTCATTTTATGGAAATGTAATTAAAATAGAAATGTCTCTGACATCCAGAATAGGCTAGGTTATGCTCTGGTACAACAAAACTAAACTAAACTACACTAAACTAAAATTTCAGAATGTCGGCAGCTTAATCTTGCAAAAGTTTATTTCTTGCTTATGCTACATGTCCAACGCAGTTCATCAAGGCAATGAGAAAGTAAAAATAGCTCGGACGGTAAAAATCCATCCTGCCATTCATCAGATTGGAATAAAAGGCACAGATAAAGCCAGCTGCAGAGTTAACAGGAAACAATATTTCCCCCAAGGACACCCTGCAGCTGTAAACTGTCATCCACCCCCCACCCTACGGCTGCTTAAGTGACTACTGCTTTCTCACTCACTGAGAATCCATTGTCTAAAATCAGAGACTATCAAAATTTGAAATACTTTGATTTAAATTGTATGAAATGATGTCAGTAAGAATGAAGCCACCTACTTGCCTGGGGGGTAAATTCCTTGGACACAGAAAAGCAATCTGGATTTACAGCCCAGGTGCAGACCTTCAGATAAGGGATTTGAGCATACACATTCCACATCTATCTTGTTGGGTCCTCCCCCCCCCCCCCCCCCCGCTCACCCCCTGCCACCCCAAGGAAACAAGGCCCTCAGTCTCCTTTGCAATTCAGATATGATGTTAACCACTCCACCCAGCTTGGCTTTGCTTGGAACCTATCAAAACACTGATTTATTTAAATTTTACCTAAACTCCGGGCGCCTGGGTGGCTCAATGGATAAAGCCTCTGCCTTCGGCTTGGGTCATGATCTCAGGGTCCTGGGGTTGAGCCCCACATTGGGCTCTCTGCTCCGCAGGGAGTCTGCTTCCTCCTCTCTCTCTCTCTGCCTGCCTCTCTGCCTACTTGTGATCTCTGCCTGTCAAATAAATAAATAAAATCTTAAAAAAAATTTTTTTTTTTACCTAAACTCTACTCTTCCAGAATTCTATCAGTCCTAACTCTATCTTTCCCTTTGTTGGGTGAGATACCCGGCAGTTTCTCTAGTGTGTGGTCTCCCCCACAGCAATGGGTCAATACATCTGATTTTGCCTAATAAACGGTTATTTTTTTAGTGGTTTGTAGCTTATTGAGCTAAGAGAAGACATTCAACTCATTACAAACTTTTGGCAGTGAAAGATCTGTATTTTATATAATGAAATAATTAAAGCTTCTTGTCAGACCCTGCCTTGACCCTAAAAACCATCTTAGCTTTCTGAAGATTGCTCCTTTCCTGGAAAAATTAAGCTAGCTGGTCTGTATAACACAAACCCTCACTCAAAAGCTATGGGGTTTAGAAATAATAATAGCCAAAGTCCTAAATGGTTCAGGGTGACTTGGGTCCCAGGCTGTCTCTAAAAATGTCACTGGGGCATAGCCAGACTGCCCGCTGAGCCTCTTTCTGTCTCGGTCCCTCTAAGACTAATACTCTGGAGGAAAGCCTTGTACTGTGTCACAGGTAGCTGTCATCTGTCAATACTATCTGGAGAATAAAACAGAAGGAAAGGAACTGTAAGTATGCCATCCTTCTCCACTCCCCGTCGTCACTATGGTTATTCCTAGAGAATAAGGAGTGTGTTCAGAAGTGGTTAGCAGGAGTTGCAGCAAGAAGCCTCAGAGTTAGAAATCAGGAAGATACTCAGGGAAAGAGATAGGATATCAGCCACTGTCCCAACGAGAAACAGAAGCAGGCTGGATTAAAGGAACGAACGAGGGAAGATGAAGCATCTGGGACAAGTACTGGCAGGAAACCATTATCGCCACTTGGTCTGAGAAGGCAGAGGGAGGGAAAGGTAGAGTCTTGTGAGAGCTGCAGAGGTGGAAGAGGGGTTCAGAATGTAGAGGGATGAAGCTATTGCCAGGATCACAAAGAGGCAAGGGATAAGAGTGGAGGAGAAAGACCATAAGAATAAATATCTCAGTCTCTCTACCTTCACCCTCCAATCTGACCTCTGGTGCCTCCCATTGGCCAAGCCCAACCGGACTCCAAAAAGCCAAAAGCCCACGTGCTGCTTCAGTGAAGGTCAACCTCTAGAAGCACGGTTCGGGGTGGAAAAAAACAGATAATGGATTGAAGTTGAGGGTGGAGCCAATGGAGACTAACAAGCATAGATGTGTTGAGAAACAAAGTGGAAGATAATCTTGGGCAAATGCAAGAGATAGGAGAGGCCCTGGAGAAAAATTAAGGGTTCTGTCATGAGTCCCAGGGTATCAGAAGTGAGTGCAGTGGTCCCTAGTTCCTGACGGGATGTCATGGGGGTCTGGTCATTGGATGGGTCATATCAAGAGTAGGGCCATGAGAAGTAACTTCAGAAGTTTAAAAACATGTCATAAAGACTCATTAGGGGGGCAGTCCTGGGTTCAGACGTCACTAGTACAGGAAGCTGTCCTGGAAACCAGGGTATCACTGCACTTCCACTACAGCCCTCAGGCACTGCTGGGTGTGGAATTCTTGAGTGACATCAGCTGAAAAGAAAGCTGTTTGGGTCCAGAGAAGAAACATCTCATTTGATTTTAAGGAGGTTGCGAATGACTCATTGGGTCTCTATTTCTCATTTAATTTATTTTGGCTTTATTTTGAAGACTATGTTCTTAAAGGAGCCAGCCGTGGATTGACTCACTGAATATTATAGATAATTTCTGATAATAACTAACAATAAAACTGGTTGGTAGGCTAAGAGCATTTGTGCTTTTATTTCTAATCTGTTTTATAGATTAGAACTTATTTTTTTCGAAAAGCGTAATTAAATGCATGATCCAAATAAGCTCTGTATCTAATCACATGATGTACTTTTTTTCTGTTAATTTTTTTGTTAATAATTAAGGAACGATCCCTAGCCCCAAAATATCAGTTATCTTACCTATCAGATTAAAAACATAGCGTAATTTATGGGGCGCCTGGGTGGCTCAGTGGGTTAAAGCCTCTGCTTTCGGCTCAGGTCATGATCTCAGGGTCCTGGGATCGAGCCCCACATCGGGCTCTCTGCTCGGCGGGGAGCCTACTTCCTCTTCTCTCTCTGCCTGCCTCTCTGCCTACTTGTGATCTCTGTCTGTCAAATAAATAAATAAAAATATATTTAAAAAAAAAAATAGCGTAATTTAAAGCCTGTAATTTTACTTGAATGTACTTCCTTACTTTAGCATACTGATGACATTGTTCATTTTAATCCTTAAAGAAGATCAAATAGAAAAGCAATCAAAAACTCCACTTTGTTTTTGGAGGGGACTTTATCGTTGCTTGCTGGGTTTTCCATTTCTGGAAGAAATTCATTGCATAAATAAACGGGGTATAGGAAAACAAGACTCACACATACTAGTAGAGAACAGAAGTAGAAGTAGAAGGCAAAGGCTTCACCTAGAACTTCATTAGTCATTCTCTTTAATTCTTCACGTCAAATGCATAAGGCTGTTTTGGCATTACTCTTAAGAAGAATTCTTTCACCTCTCCAGGAAGCAGGAAATGTTCAGAAAACAAACATTGCCTCAAAAGCTTCAGCTGATGAATGTGAGTATTTCCATAATCCTCCAAGTGGGTTGGAGCAAATATACTATTAATGTTGCCTGCTTTTCCTGGAAAATTCTGACTTTTTTTTCCCAGAATAAATTGGCTTTATGTAAATAACCTTAAGGTTATTTATGAAAAATGCTATAATTCTGCTATAGTGAAGTTATACATAGGTGTCACAACACGTCTGTGACAATCGAGTTATGCCTTTCTTTCCTTTTTATTTAAACAACTTTAAAAAGGGCGAGCCTGGGTGGCTTAGTTGGTTAAGCATCCAACTCTTGACTTCAGCTCTGATCTTGATCTCAGGGTTGTAAGTTCAAGCTCCACACTGGGTGTGGAGCCTACTTAAAACAATAAATAAATAAAATAAGATAAGAATGTATAGCATTAAAAAAATTAAAAAATAAAGAGCTCTATTGAGATATAATCTACATACTATAAAATGGACCCTTTTAAAGTACACAACTCAGTGAATACAGCAGAGTTGAATAAACTAAATATATATACACACACACACACACACACACACACACACACACAGATTCTATTGTATGGATACACCACATTCTGTCTCTTCATCAAGGGATTGACATTTGGGTTGTGTCAACATTTTGGCTGTTACGAACAATGCTGCTATGAATACTCACGTACAAGTCTTTGGACATATGTTTTCAATCTCAGTATACATTTGCACAGCTTATTGACATGTGCTTTTGTTTTCAGCATGCCTTCTGAGAGAAAGACACTTTACCATCAGTTATGCCCTCACATTCTCTGTAAGCCTGAGTAAAGAAGAGAGTAGAGGTAAAAGGGAGGGTGACATGGACCCCCCAAAACACCCATTCCCTGATTAAAAATGAAGGGGTACATTCACTAAGGTTATCTGGCAATTGCATTTTCTTTTTTTTTTCCTATGGAAAAAAAATATAAGTAGGCAAACTAAGAATACACACACACACACACACACACACACACACACACACACGAATACATGTGTCTGCACACAGGTAAAGGCTTCATCCAAAAGGCAAATAAAAAGTGAGAAAAAGGCTTTCCAATTTAAATATTAATTTTATTTTTAAAGTATCCCTTTTGAATATCTGATCTTTAGGTCTTTTTGGGAAACCAATGCATATAACGAAGTCTCGAAAGACTATTTTACCCTTGTTCTAAGAGGCCATATGCTCACTCCGGCCCAGTTTGTGATTACAGGATAAGTTCATGTGAAATGAGTTTTTTTCTGCTTGCCTATTTTCTCAATTTAATTGAAAACTCATTCTTTCATTTAGAAAATCCACTACAAATCCCCATGTTGTTATCATCTCATAATAAAGCAATGATCCCCTCCACATTGTAACGTGAGCCGGCTATACCATGCTGAGCAGTCACTCATCACCATACAGCATGAGCAAGAGAGAATCCTACCCCCGTCCTGTTGGAGCTTCTTCTCAGTGGAGTGTTAACACGCCTCACCTCTCACTGGTGTTGGGCCTCGGGCCTTGTATCATTACATAGGCATTTTCTCCTTAATCCTCACAAGGGACCCCACAAGTAACTTATTATCTCCATTTCAGAAATGAATAAACTTAGGCTGGGAGAGGTTGTGTAACTTTTTCCCGAGATCACATATGTAGTTACTTGCAGAGTTCACATTCAAACCCAGGTCTTCCGACTTTTTCTGACTCCAGAGCCTAAATTTGTATTCACTCCATTACAGTGCCTTTATATATCATGAACCCGGATGAGCGCAAAGAAACCTATACAAAATTTGCTAAAAGACTTCACCTACTTAGAACACAGCTCTTAGATGAAGTCCTTTGTGTAAAAAGGTATAGAATCAGGAAAGAAATTTAAAAAGTAGTCAGGGGTTCCTGGGTGGCTCAGTGGGTTAAGCCCCTGCCTTCGGCTCAGGTCATGATCTCAGGGTGCTGGGATCGAGTACCACATTAGGCTCTCTGCTCAGCAGGGAGCCTGCTTCCTCCTCTCTCTCTCTGCCTGCCTCTCTGCCTACTTGTGATCTCTGTCTGTCAAATAAATAAATAAATA
Source organism: Mustela nigripes (assembly GCF_022355385.1). Classification (NCBI taxonomy): domain Eukaryota; kingdom Metazoa; phylum Chordata; class Mammalia; order Carnivora; family Mustelidae; genus Mustela; species Mustela nigripes. The sequence continues at coordinate 81,799,415 of NC_081562.1, read as the reverse complement.
AATATTTATTTAAAAAAAATAAAAAGTAGTCAAAATGGAGTTTATAAATCTCAAATACTAAAATATACACGCATTACTTATAGGATAATTCCTCAAGTTCTCTCTCAGAGACTTTTTACGGTGCTAAAATATACATAGTATAAAATTTACCATCTTAACCATTTTTAAGTGTACAATTCAGTGACATGGGGTACCTGGGTGGCTCAGTGGGTTGGGCCTCTGCCTTCAGCTCAGGTCATGATCTCAGGGTCCTGAGATCGAGTCCCCACATCGGGCTTTCTGCTCAGCAGGGAGCCTGCTTCCTTCCCCCCATCTGCCTGCTTCTCTGCCTACTTGTGATTTCTCTCTCTGTCAAATAAATAAATAAAATCTTTAAAACAACAACAACTCAGTGACATGCATTTATATTGTTGTGCTATCATTCACCACTGTCCATTTCCAGAATTCTCTTCATATTGAAAAACTGATACTACATACCCATTCAACAATAACTCCCTATTTCCACCTCCCCTCAGCCCCCGGAAACCGCCATTCTATTTTTGTTTCTATGATTTGACTACTCTAAGTGTCTCGTGTAAGTGGAATCACACAGTATTTGTCTTTCTGTGACTGGCTTATTTCACTTAGTACAACAGTCCTCAAGGTTCATCCATGTGATAGCACGTGTCAGAATTTCCTTTCTTCCTATTTAAGGTTGAAGAATATTCCATCGTATGTATACGCCATATTCTGCTTACCCATTTTTCTGTCAATGGGCGCTCAGTTTGCTTCCACATTTTAGCTATTGTGAATAATACTGATAAGAATACGGGTGAATAAATTTCTCTCCAAGACCGTGCCTTCAAATGTTGGGGTATATACCCAAAAATGGGCTTTAAAGGATTAAACAGAAATTCTATTTTTAATTTTTTGAGGAATTGCCATATTGTTTTCCACAGCAGCTGTTTCATTTTATGTTCCCACCAACAGTGCACAAGGGTTCCAATTTGTCCAAACCCTGGCCAACACTTGTTAATTTCTGGGGTTTTTTTTGATAGTAGCCATCTTCCTGAGTCGAGGTAGTATCTCATTGTAGTTTTGATTTGCATTTCTCTAACAATTAGTGATGCTGAGCATCTTTTCAAGTGCTGGTTGTCCATGTGTGTATCTTCCTTAAAGAAGTGTTTATTCAGGTCTTTGCCCATTTTTGAATTGGGTTTTGTTTTATTTGTGGTTACCAAGGGGATTACATTTAATACCCTAGAGTTATAACATGCTAATTTGGATTTATAACAGCTTACTGTCAATAATGTACAAAAACTGCTCCTTTACTTCTCTGCCCCTACCCCTTTCAGTTATTGAAATGATATCCTTATATATTGCATGTCCAAAAACATACACTGATAATTTTTCAAAAGTGTCAGTCTCTTCAATTATGTAAAAAACAAAATGTGAAGTTATAAACCGAAGTTGCAATAATACTAGCATTTAGACAAATGAATGTTTTTTTTTTAAACATCTTAGTCTCTTAAATCATGCAGAAAATAAAAAAACAAAGATATAAACCTTTGGTACAAAAATACTAGACTTTATAATTGCCTCTGTATTTATCTTTGTTGGGCTTTTTATTTCTTCATGCAACTTTGAGTTCCTGTCTATTGTCTTTTCATTTCAACCTACAGGCCTCACTTAGCATCTCTAGGAAGGCAAGTCTGATGGTAACAAACTCCCTCAGGTTTTGTTTATCTGGCAACGACTTAATTTCTCCCCTTAATTTTGACAAATAGTTTTGCTGGATATAGACAGCATTCTTGGTTAGTCGTTTGGTTCTTTTAGCACTTTGACTATATCAGCCCACTGTCTTCTGGCCTCCAAAGTTTCTCATGAAAAATATGTTTATAATCTTACTGAGGATCCCTTTGATGCAATAAGTCACTTCTCTCTTGCTGCTTTCAATGTTCTCAGTCTGTCTTTGTGTGTTGATAGTTTGATTATAATGTGTCTTAGGTGTGAGTGTCTATGGGTTCATCCTATTTGGAGTCATTGAGCTTTTCGGATGGTTGTACTCATGTCTTCATCAAATTTGGGGAGTTTTATTACATGTTATTTCTTCAAATATTCTCTCTACCTCTTTCTCTCCTCTCCTTCTGGGATTCCCACGATACATATGTTGATCTGTTTGATGGTGACACATAGGTCCCTTAGACTCTTTGTGTTCACTGTTCTTCAATCTTTTTTTCCTTTCTGTTCCTCAGACTTGATAATTTCCATTGTTTTATCTTCAAGTTCACTGATTCTTTCTTCTGCTACTCAAATTTGATTTTGAATCCCTCTAGTGTATTTTTCATTTCTGTTATTGTCATTTTTAGCTTCAGAATTTCTTTTTGTTGGTTTTTAAAATTTTGTTTTGTTTTCTATCTCTTTATTGATAGTTTCATTTTATTCATGTATTGTTTTCATGACCTTCTCTACATCTTATTTTAGTTCTTTGAGCATCTTTAAGACAATTGTTTTAAAGACTTTGGAAGATCTGCCTTTGAGTCTTTTTCAAGGACAATTTTTTCTTTGGCTTAATGTTTTCCCCTTAATGCGCCTTACTTTCCTATTCTTTGTAGCCTTGTGATTTTTGTTGTTGTTGTTTTTGTTGTTGCTATTGAAAACTTAACAGTTGTATCTAATAATGTAGTAACTCTGAAAATCACATTCGTCCCTTTGCCCAGGGTTTTCTGGGGTTTTTTGTTTTTATTTATTGTTTTTGTTTCCATTTTGATTGTTGGGAGCTATCTTTGTGCCAGGGATCGAACTGAGGAGTAAAATTAAGGTCCTCTTGGTCTTTTCTGTGCATTTGCTCTTCCCTGGGCTTGTGCAGTGACTATCCAATGTTCCCATATAAGAAGTTGCTTTTTTTTTTTTTTTCTCTAAGTAAGCTCCATGCCCTATATGGGGCTTGAACTCACAATTGTAAGATCAAGAGTCATGTACTGTACTGACTGAGCCCGCCAGACACCCCTGAAGTTGCTTTTGGAAGTCTTAGGGTCTTTTTTGTTTTTCTGTTTTTAAATGTCTTGGTTTTTAACGTCTGACTCCCAGAAGAGGAAAAAGAAAAACAAAGGGGAGAAAAGGTCATTGGCTTTTTAAGTTCTCTGGAAGTCATGTCAGCTAGAGCAAGAGGGGCTTGCAACAATAGGGAGAGGTGCAACAACAATGGCCACCCCCTTCTCTGTCTGCATTTCTGTGACCAGAGCAGTAACCAGTAATTGGAGTGCAGATCCTCATGTTTGGAGGACAAGGTTCTTATTGCCCACTCTGGCTCTTACAAGCTATATTACAAAATTCTTCTGGAATGCATGCATGGCTGCCCATAGTGGATCAAGGCGGTGAGGTCTCAAAGAGAGTTTTTCCTCAAAGCCTCAACTGCATTTTCCAGAAGTTTAATATATCTTTCTTTCTTTTCTGGAGATTCTCTCTTTTACCATTAAAACCTTCTGCATCTGAGCCCCATTTGTTGTAAGCTGAATTCTCATTCATTCCTACTGAGTTCCTGAACCAGTGCAAATTGGGAGATACAGTTAGGCATCTGACCTGTAGATCCTGCGGGAGCCATATTTCTGGAACTTTCTAATTCCATGAGGAAGTTAGTTCACACAGATCCTGCAAAGTACTTATAGGGAGCAGTGCTTCCTAATTCTTTCTACATGTCAGCCTATCAGAGGCTTTCTTCTGCCTTAGCAAAAATACTCTTACATCATCATTCACTTTCACCACATTAGTAAGCATACACACACAATGTGTGCATATGCATGCCAGCATGTACACACATACACACACACAGAAATTAAATTTAATATTCAATCCTGGCAATGATACAGTAAAACTATTGCTTTTAAAAATTGATGATGGCATTATAAATTGGAACATGTTTAAAAAATCAATATAGTAAAATGTATCAAGAACCCTAAAAATGTTCATTGACACAATAATTCTACTCAACTATATATAGTCTCAGAAGATTATCTAAAATGTGAAAAAGCCCTGTTCTGCATTATTTATTATGTTGAAAAATTGTAAGAAAATTAATGGCCACTAGTAAAAATGTAGTATATGTATCTGCTGAAATTCTATAGTGAAATTAAAATATTGATATGGGCATTAAAGTAATGATAAAGTCTACATAACACTATAAGTATGGTACAATAGCTACCATTCACTGAATGCCTACTGTGTCCCAGGCCACGTAGTAGCTATATTGTGGATATTACTTCATTTCGTCTCAATAATTCGGTGGAGTAGGTATTACCCTTATTTAAGGCTCTTTTCAAGGTTCTTCTTTTATCTCCCCTGCTTTCTTTCAATTATCTCTCTATGCTCTCTTCCCTTTCTACTTAAAGGAAAGAAAATTCCTCAAAGGAGCTCCTCCTTGACTTCAGAATATGGATTTTTAAGCATTACCCTAAACTGCCTCCTATTCAGTATGGTGTTAAACAGAAAAGCAAAAGAAATCAGATTACTAAAGTAATCTGATTTTGATTTGTAAATCCACTACAATTTAAAGTTTAAAGATGTTGCCTCCAGAAAAAAAAAAAAAAAAAAAAAAAAAAAACTTGGAAGGGAATATATAGAATTGATGACAGTTGTCCTAGGGTAGTGGAATCTCAGGGGATGATATTGCCCCCCCCCCCAATTTTCTGTAATATAGTTTCATTATTCTTATAAGCATAAATACTTTAAGGCCTCCCAAATGGAAGTAATTAGATTTGTTAAAAAAATAATTGGATTCTGACATGATCAATCCTTTTCATGTTCTAAAACATTCTTTATGGTCATTGTAACATTGTTTTCAGAATTTAAAAATATGCTAAGTACTAAAAAATGTCGACTCCATTTATGACAATAACAGCAGTGAAGCTTTCAAGTTTTAGAGCTTAAGGAGAGAAATAATTGTAATCTCATACAAACACATCAAGATAGTGCTTTGTGGGTTTCAATTTTATGAATATTGGCTCACTTGATCTTTCTGACACATGAAAGGTACAAGTTCAACTTTCTGAAAGTTATCCAGAAAGCTCACTCCCTAGAGTTTCCGTGAAGCCACAGCTCTACCATATCTACTGGCTGGTCCACATGCCCCAGGAAAGGGCCACTGGGGCATTTGCCAAACACATCATCCAGCCCCACTCGGCACAGCTGGAAACACAGCTGCAGGTTGCAGCTGGCCGGATCCCTGGAGTAATCATCACTGAAAAATGTTAAAGAGGAAGCTCCCCCGAAGGTCCTTCCTTCACCACCACCCCCTCTTTCTGTTCGTGGAGGCTGACTCTTCCACTTAATAGGAAGAATGATTCTACTTAGTATCGCTAATCAAGTAACAGCTGGTGAAAGAGGGGAGCCTCACTTCTTCCCCGCACTTCAGGCTCTCCCAAACACACCAAAAATATGGCAATTGCAGAAATCATGGGGACTTAATACTGCCCCCACCGGGCAAAAAACTCAGCCAAAACGGCAGCTTTCATTCAGATTTAAACCTCTAAGAGAGAAAATAGAGATTCGAAATGTCACTTCTCTTTCTTAAAAGCGTGGGATTCTTCTGATTATAAAATGAATACATCCTCAGTGTGGAAAAATGAAAATGAATTTAAAGAAGAAAATCAAATCACCCTAAGTCCTTTCAACCAAAATTCCCGCTCAGTAATTATTCATTTCTGAAAATAAATTCCTGGCCTTTCAAAAGTACATGACAGATACGTTGATACACACTTTTTGATTTTACCACTTAAGAATCCTACTGCATATACTGTTCAGTTTTCTTATATTTGACGTTACTGTATCCCCCCATTTTCCTATGCTGCAAAAAAATGCTTTTAATGCCTTCTGCCTCAGATCATAACTTTAGAAAGCATTCCCTGAAGTTTTGTTAAACTATTAGCACCACTGATTCCTCTTCCTGTATTCCCTAACTCCGCTGAATCCTCATGGGCATTTAGCGTTCTCTGGCTTCAGTGAGAATTAAGCACAGGCAGAGGAAAAGCAGGCCATCTGTGCGGGGAAGGTAAAACCAGTGTAAATTAAATGGGGTGTGAAAAAAAGCCACTTATGCTCTTTAAACATGTGCTACTTGAGGGAAATGCTCACCTGTGTACAGAACTAATCACTGAACACACAGGCTTCAGGTGACCAACCTGTGCTGAGTGTTCTTTGTTCAAAAAGCAAAAAAGCAATGCTCTTTTTTTATTTTTAATTTTTTAAAGATTTTATTTATTTACTTGACAGAGAGAGAGAGAGCTAGAGAGAGCGCACAAGCAGGAGGACTGGGAGAGGGAGAAGCAGGCTTCCTGTTGAGCCGGGAGCCCTGACGTGGGGCTCCTGGGATCACGACCCGAACCAAAGGCAGACGTTTAAAGACTGAGCCAGTCAAGTGCTCTGCAATGCTCTTTATTTTATTATTTTTATAAATAACATTTCAAAGCTCCAAAATGATCCAAGAGATTTTAATTAAACCTTAAACAGTTCAAGGACGGTAAACCGAAAACAAAAGAAGCCTCCTTCTCTGGCTCTGGGACCGTTTTCCTCCCAATGCCGCTTACCAGCTAGAATTCTTGTGGACTTTGTATACTCACCCAGGGCTGTTCGCTCACTCACTGCCATCTCTCCTCACTGATGGGTGTCTGTTCGCTCCTCCCTTTTCTTTCTGTTTCTCCCACACACCCCTCCTCCTTGTTTTCACCGATACACCAGTACTATGGAACAGCGTGGCGCTCAAGCGTGTCCGATGCGATTTGAATTTGAATTCTGTCTGTGGCAACTTAAAGTAAGTCACATATCCTCTCTGTCCCTCAGCTTCCAATCTGACAAGTGGGAATAGCAGTAACCAGCTCATGGGACTGTGGTGAGAAGTCCATGTGTCACGTTCTCTAAAGCACTCTCAGAATGGTGCCTGGCACACTGTGAGCACCTCATCACTGCTTCTAACATTTCTACTACTGGTGAAGAGCTTCCTAGATGTTTCCTTCACTTTCAGTCTCTCCTTCCCTGCTCCACGTGCATAATTACAGAGACTTCTGTGCTAGGGGAGAGCTTCCCATGTACCAACCCTGTCTAAGCTCTCTACATATTTTTAGTAATCATTCCATTCCATTCCATTTTACAGATGGGAAAACTGAGGCTTAGAAAACTTCCAGTCTGTCCTATACAGCCTCTGAAAAATGGCAAAATCCTTTTTAGTTACATAATTTCTTTGCTCAAATGTCCACAAGATAGTCTATTAACTGTCCCCACGTTGCTTTCCAATTGTGGGTATTGGGCTGTACCTGTTAACGCATTCTCGTTGTAGGCAAAATGGCCTTCCCAAGTCTATTCCTGAAAACAGCTCCAGTGCCGAGGTTGATTTTGATTTTCCTCATGCCCCTTTCTTTCCTCAACACCATTTTCATCAAAAGACAGAGATTTAAATTTGCATTTTTTCCTAGAATTATAGTGAAGTCCTCTATCCTGGTACTTTTTGGAGTACATAAACCATATTCTGGACGTCCCTGAATTTAACTGCACATGCCTTTAAAAAAAAAATCAAAGCATGTAGTCAAGGATAAAATGACTGGTGTAAGCTGGTGGAATTTTGGGACAAAGCATCATTATTTGAAGATTTTCCAGCCACTTGGGTTGCCTGGATGGCTCACTTGGCTAAGCAGCTATCTTCAGCTCAGGTCATGATGATTCCAGAGGCCTGGCATTGAGTCCTGCATCAGGCTCCCTGCTTGGCGAAGCCTTTAGTGAAGTATTTAGGAAGTTGTAATGGGCTAAAGGGAGAGGAAGAGAGCAAGATCAGGAGTCAGAAGTGAGAATTTGGAGGTAAAGCCTCATGGCCCAGAGCAACATCTTCTCCAAACAATGTTTAGAGTGTGTAGTCTGACACTGGACTAGCCAAAGTGAGCACAGATTGTAGATTTGGAATTTTTTTTTAAGTTTTCATTTATTTATTTGACAGACAGAGATCACAAGTAGGCAGAGAAGCAGGCAGAGAGAGAGGAGGAAGAGGCTCCCTGCTGAGCAGAGAGCTCGATGTGGGGGCTCCATCCCAGGACTCTGAGATCATGACCTGAGGCGAAGGCAGAGGCTTTAACCCACTGAGCCACCCAGGTGCCCCTAGATTTGGAAATTTTAACTGTAGCACCTCTTGTCTACCCTCATGTAGGGAATGATCAGAGGAACTGGAAATAACTCACGTTGAGGAAGAGACAACAAGACAGGTTGGGGTAGGATTGGCCTGGGTGAGCTGGTGGCTACAGAGAGAATACGTGGGAGGTTGACCTTGACTATCTAGGGTCTGTCATGTAGTAGAGGCAAGGGGATAGTGGGTGGCGAAGGGCAGAGCCGGGAGAAACAGAATAACCTGAAAACAAAACAAATAATTCCAAGTGGCTGGACTTACCACTTATCGGTGATGTTATAAAGGAAATGCCGGAGTCCCGGCTCAGAATGGTGTAGGTCTATGATGTTTCCAGGATCTGTCTGGTCACTCGTTTAGCTGGCACCTGGGTGGCCACTGGCTTACTTCGAGCAGGTCTGCCTGATTCAGGGGACCTGTCGAAGCCCCCACTCAAACTTCTTTCTCCTTTCTCTTTTTAATGGCTCCTTTCTTTTCTCCTACCAGAAGTGTGAATGTTTTTAGATACCCAATGATACCTTTCTAAACCCAAAGTAGGACCCCTTGCACTGGCACATGATCTGGTGAGGGAGTGGAAGAGCTGACCTGGGTGAGGTCCAGCCAACCCCACACTTCAGGGGCGGGGAGGGAGGGCAGCAGGCAGAGCCCGAGCCCGTGGCCCCACTGTTCCACCTGCTGCGGACTCTAACCATAGCCATGGCACGTGATAGAAAGGAGGTGGGCTGGGGAAGGTGGACCAATAAAGCAGCTATTGCCTCTTCCTCCTGCAAAAAATGAAAAGGCCCTTTGGGAGGTTGCATACCTGAAGTTCTTGGCAAATATTTTAATTAGAGTTCAGACTCATTGCCAAAAGTCACTGAAACCGGACATCAGACCCAGGAGAGGCCCTAGGGGGTGCAGGAGAGGGTGGGAGTGGCCGAAGGAAGGAAAGGAAGCTGATAAGGAAGGTGAGGAGGGCACCAGGCTTGCCCTTTGCCCCAGGGTTGGCGGCGCCAGAGGCTGCTCATTCCTCCTGTCTTATCTTGCCCTTGCATTCTGTTCCAGAAATCAGCTCCCTTTCCCAGGGAAATGCGGCAGAGGAGTAAGTGCTTGGCTAGTCTCCCCAGAGAATGGTCTGGAGCAGCTTGGACTCTGTAGCTGGGGTGTGTATGCTTGTGTGTGCTTTCCAGTGTGTTGGGGTGTGTCTGAGGGCTTATGTGTTCTGCAACATCGACTCATCTGGAGAAGCACATGTCTTTAACAAGCCAAGCAGTGATGATGATGATGGTGATGACGATGATAGCTAATGTCTACATGGCTCTTTTTTTTTTTTTAAGACTTTATTAGTTATTTGAGAGAGGGAGAGAGGGAAGGCATGAGCAGGAGGGAGGGGCAGAGGGAGAAGCAGGTTTCCCTGCTGAGCAGGGAGCCTGGTGTAGGCGTAATCCCAGGACCCCAGATCACGACCTGAGCTGAAAGCAGATGCTGAACGACTGAGCTGGCCCTACATGGCTCTTTCTACCGGGGATTATCCTAGAGTCTCTACAGACACTTACTCACTCCATGTTCACAACAATACTATGAGTAGAAACTATATCATCGCCACGTGGCAGACAAGGAATTGAGAAACAATGTGGGTAAGTCACTTGCCCAAAGTCATGCAGCCAGCCCAAGGCAGAACCTGCATTTGAACTCTGGCTGTCTGGTTCCGGAGACCATTTTCTTAACCATCAGGCTCTACTGACTATAAACAGAGTTAAGTGTTCAAGTAAAGAGTACCAATTCTTAACAAGATCTAATAAGTAGTAAGCACTAAGTATCGGGCCCTATTTAAGCTTGTAGCTCATGTAATCCACGCAACAATCCTACGAGATTGGTACTGCTATCATCCCCATTTTACAAGGGAAGATACTCAAGACCGACGTAGCTGCAGCTTGCGTGTGGACAAGACTAGAGTTTGGTCTATTAAGTAGCAAAAGCCACAGTTGTGAGTAGGACCTTATACCAAAAGGAAGGATGAAGGGCATCAACTTACTATTACAGGTTCTTCATTAAAACCAACAAACAATTCAGGAATGCCCCCTCTTAACTTGTATTGTTACTCCCATGATAGAATACTCTTTTACTTTGCCTCCATTTAAAAAAATGGGTCGCCTTTCTCGCCCCTCCCCATGCCAGCATATCCACCTTCATCTCCAAAAATCTATTTCAGGGTGTACCTAATGCTTTTAATGTCTTTCTGATGCCCACTCAACATGCATGTAGGTAACTCGGGCAAGCCATCAAAGGAATTAATTGAATAACGGTTTCAGTTACTTTGCCACTGGCATAGGAGCAAACTAGAAAAACAAACACCCTAATAATAATTAACGGGACTGAAAAGCCCAGTAGACCTTCATGACTACAACTGTATCTCATCCATCTCTTTTTTATCCTAACAAATAGGAAAGTGCCTGGTAAGCAATCCATAAATATTTATTAAACCAATGAATGACAAAACGGAGTTTTGCTATGGGGCACCTGAGTGGCTCAGTCAGTTAAGCATCTGACTCAATTTCAGCGCACCTCATTCTATCAGGGTTGTAAAATTGAGGCCCACCATAGTGACAGGCTCTAACACACTGGGCATGGAGCCTGCTTAAGATTCTGTCTCTCTTCCTCTTCCTCTGCCCCTTCCCCTGCTTGTGGGCCTGTGCAACTGCACATGTGCTCGCATGCTCTCTCTCGCTCTCTCTCCCCCAAATAAATAAATAAATAAATAAAATCTTTTAAAAGCTGAGCTATGTGGGGCCCCTGGATGGCTCAGTGAGCTAAAGCCTCTGCCTTCGGCTTAGGTCCTGATCCCAGGGTCCTGGAATCAAGCCCCAAATCGGCTCTGCTCAGCAGGGAACCTGCTTTCTACTTTCTCTCTGCCTGCCTCTGCCTACTTGTGATCTCTGTCAAATGGATAAATAAAATCTTAAAAAACAAACAACTGAACTATGCTAGAATGGAGAATAATTTCTAATTGTTTTGTCCGGTTCTACCCCTCATATTTACAGCACATAGAGAAAGAAACACAGGCATTAAGAGCAGACAGATCTGAGTTTGAATTCAGCTTAGCTGCTGTCTATGAAGTCGGGACTAAGTTCCATCCCCTCTTGCCTGTTTAGGAATGCATGGTGAATTTCCAACCCTTGCTGTCCTTCCTGGCTTCATTTTATTTTGCTGCCTCCCTTAAGAAGGGAATGGAAAGCAAAGGAAATGAGATTCGAATTCTTGCATCCTAGTTTTTCATGCCCAAGACTCAGATAAGTCAGAACAATGAGAACCCTAGAATCCTTTCTTTTATATTTCTTCCTGTTTATGACATCAAGTACCCTAGGGTGTGTGCATTTTTTAAAAAAAATTCTCTTAAGAATTTTCTACTGTCGCATTTACATTTATATTTATTGAGTACACATTGATACCTGATGTGGAAATTACAAGGCCTACTTGACTACAGAAGACATTATGGGACATTGTCCATGTCCCCCTTTAGAATCCCCTAGAAGCCCTCATTTATTTGCTCTCTTACAGAAGTATCTCAGCCACAGAAGGCTGATTCGCCTGAGGTCACACTAGGGTTCCCCGGCAGAGGGCATCCAGTTGTCCACATGCAGGTAAGAATATCCAGCCCCTCACCCTAACCCAAGACAAACCCGAAGGGCCACCTCAGCCTCAGAGCTCCCTGAGGCGTGGTCTGCGGCTCTGGCTGCGACTGTCCCATAAACCAACCAACTTCTCTGTTCCCTGTGCTGCTTCCTTCCCTTCCTCAAGTGTAGATCCCAAGGGGATAACCTTCTCGCACATTCATCTTAGTCTTCCACTCTCCCCAGGGAACCCAAAACTTCAACAGTTACCCAATTGGTTGATTATTAAACATTTTTTGGTAACTCGGACCAAGAGTCTCTGTTACTCGATATAGCAAACACAAGTGATGTCTTTCATTTTAATCCACAGAGTAAGAATGTCAACAAATACACTGTGGGTGGTTAAAACTTAAGCAAATTCAAAAGCGGTGCCCCTGGCGGTCCCCAGATCGGTGCGCCCCAGTGTGGGGAAGGAACACACCCAGGGGCGCCCCTTCTTCCAGCCTCCGACCACCCTCCAACCTCTCTTCCACACACAGACTTCGCCACCCTCTTCTCGACCGCCCTCCGCCCCCGGGACCCGCCAGCACCCCAGCCTGCGCCGGGCTCCCGGCCGCGCCAGGCCCGGTCCCCGCGCCCGAGGCTCGTCCACTGCCCGCTGCCCGCGCTCCGCGGCCTCGCACGCCGCCGGCCTCCCCGCCTCTCTCGGCACCGCGAGGCCCAGGCTCCGGCCGCCGGGCCCCGCATCCCCCCCCGCACGGCCCCGGAGAAGCCCCAGGGCGCCCGCGGCTCCCGAAGATGCAGCCCGGAGCCCCCGCGGCCGCTCCCCGCGCAGGCGCCCGGCTCCTCGCTCCCCGCCGAACCGCGGCCGGGCCCCCACGCGCCCCTCGGCCCGGGGACGCGAGCGCCCGACTCCCCTCCGCAGGCTCGACCCACCCGGGCGGGCTGGGCGCCGGGCTCTCCCGGAGGCTCACCCGCGGGCGCGCCTGGGAGCCCGGCGGCCTCGGAGGGCCCTCGGGCTGGTGCCGGAGCCTGTGCGGTGGGCCACGGGGCAGCTTCGGAGACCCCCGGGAGCTCTCTCCCAGCGGCGGACCGAGGGGAAACAAGAACGCTTTTTGTAGCCAAAACAAAACCAAAACCAAACCCGAAAACACTAAAACACATAAGGTTATATATGCTTTCCTGATATAGAAATGTATTTTACTTTAAAAAGGGTGCCTTATTTTTTTCCCCAAGATTTATTTGTTTATTGGGAAGGGTGTGGAAGCACAGAGGGAAATTAGCTTCAAGCAGACTCCCCGCTGAGCGGAGGGGGCGGTGGTCGTGGAGAAGGGGCTCCAGCTCAGGATGCCTGAGGTCATGACCTCAGGGGAAACCAGGAGTCTGATGCTTAATACACAGAGCCACCCACACGACCCTCCTTTTATTTTTTTAAGAAAGGTATTATGGGTCGGGGTGCCTGAGTAGCTCAGTAGGTTAAGCCTCTGATTGTTGATTTTGGCTCAGGTCATGATCTCATGGGTGGTGAGATAGAGCCTCGCTAAATGTGGAGCCTGCTTAGGATTCTCTCTCTCCCTCTGCCCCTCTTTCTCCCTGCTCACCTTCTCTCTTTTCTCTCTCTTGCTAGCCCTCTCTCAAATAATAGTAATAATAATAAATAAAGAAGGATTTATGAAGGCGACTGTATGGCTTAGTCGGTAAAGCACGCAACTCTTGATCTCAAGATTGTGAGTTCAAGGGGTGCCTGGGTGCTCAGTGGGTTAAAGCCTCTGCCTTCCGCTCAGGTCATGATCCCAGGGTCGGGGGATCGAGCCCCACATCGGGCTCTCTGCTCCATGGGGAGCCTGCTTCCTCCTCTCTCTCTGCCTGCCTCTCTGCCTACTTGTGATCTCTGTCAAATAAATAAATAAAATCTTAAAAAAAAAAAAGAAAGATTGTGAGTTCAAGCCCCATGCTGGATGTAGAGATTGTTTAAAAATAAAATCTTTAAAAAATAATAAAAATAAGCAAAATTAATTTTCTATAAATTGGGAAAAATTATTACCTTCTGACTGTATGGTATATTCCTGACATATTCAATACTTCATTTATATATTAGTAAAATTTTATACTTTACTTCCTTAAGTACCTTTCTTTTATTTTTTAAATCTCTATATCTAACACAGGAGTTTGAACATATGATCCCAAGATCAAAAACTGCATGCTCTACCAACGGAGCCAACTGGGGACTCTTATAGGTTCAAAATTACAGGAGGAGAGTCTACACATTTTTTTTAAAGGGAACTCTTAGATTTTTATGTGTTTTTATTATAAATGTTTTCTGTGTATGTTTACATTGACTTATGGGCATAATCAAAGTCCAAATCTAGGATTTTTGTCTTATTGACTCAGTAATGATCCTAAAATTCACATGGAATAATAAACAGTTAAGAATAGCTAAGAAAAATATGAAAAGGCTTGTGCCCGAGTTGGTACTAAAGTACACAGCAAAGGTCTACTAAGTAAGTATAGATGATAGAACGAGCAGACCAGCAGACAGAATAGATCAGGAGTAAAACCTTATCACACATACATTTTAAAATGCAATAACATCTGATAAAGGAGGCACCACAGCTGAGGGTAAAGAGAAGGAATTTTCACAGCTGGTGCTGGAATAACTGGTTAGTGATTTGGAACAAATCAATTTAGATTCTTAACTCTGACTCCTAGGTGGATGAAAGAATTAAATGGGAAAAACCGAAGTCATAAGAAGTAAGGCCAAATTCCAGTGAATATTGTATCTGCACAAGATAAAACTCATAGATGTAAGAAAAAAAATCCGGGACACCTGGGTGGCTCAGTGGGTTAAAGCCGCTGCCTTCGGCTCAGGTCATGATCTCAGGGTCCTGGGATCGAGTCCCGCATCGGGCTCTCTGCTCAGCAGGGAGCCTGCTTCCCTCTCTCTCTCTGCCTGCCTCTCCGACTACTTGTGATTTCTCTCTGTCAAATAAATAAATAAAATCTTAAAAAAAAAAAATCCAACAGTTCATTGACATACAAATATTAAATTTGTTTAAGCAAACAAAAAGTTGAAAAAATGTATAATTAGCTACAATTATGACTTTTAAAATATAAAACATTTGCACGAATGGATTAAAAAACACTAAAATATTAGAACAATGAGTAAAGCATACGATATATAATTCATAGAACAAATAAAAAGTCTAATAAGCACATTTTAAAAGTTCAATAAAATCAGTAACAAAGGAAATGCAAATTAAATCCAAAAATTCTTTTTCACTTATTAAATTAATAAAAATGAGCAAAATTATAATAGTCAAGACTGCTAAAGATGCAATGTCAGCAGCACTGTCACATACTATGAATGTTTTAGTGCATACTCTCTTTCTAGAACGTGATCTTAAATTTGAACCAAGTATTTTAAAGTAGTGCTACATTTAAACACTTAGATTCTGTTTCTAGAAGTTTACTTACAGAAATAATCAGTCATGGGGAAAAATATTATATATCTATATAATAAAATGAAAATCTGAAGTTAATGAGAATACAAAACGATATGATGGGATATTTTGTAGTCATTAAAATTTGTTTTTGGAGAATTGTTTTTTTTTTTTTTTTTAAAGTAGGCTTGGGGAAGAAGGTGAATTCTTTTTTTTTTTTTTTTTAATATTTTATTTATTTATTTGACAGAGAGAGATCACAAGTAGGCAGAGAGGCAGGCAGAGAGAGAGAGGAGGAAGCAGGCTCCCTGCTGAGCAGAGAGCCTGATGCGGGACTTGATCCCAGGACCCTGAGATCATGACCTGAGCCGAAGGCAGTGGCTTAACCCACTGAGCCACCCAGGCGCCCCGAGAATTGTTAATAATACAATAAAATGATCATAATTTAATGTTGTATGAAAATGCAAAACTGGACATGATTCTGAATGTAAAAAAGATGGGCACATATACAAAATGAACTAAATGCCAGTAGGGCTTATCTAATAGTCTATAAACTTATGGATGAGTTTGGCTTTCCTTAGATTTTGCTGCATTTTCCAACTTTTCTGCAGTGAGACTAAATTCACTTTGCAATTTTGTGTTTACATATGTGTGTGCATTTAGAGAATGAAGGAGAGGTGAAAAATTGGAAACATATTGTTAACTATTCTTTGGGGAAGCTTGTTCTTAAATAGAAGCAAGAGAAGAGCTGTGTCTAGAGAAAGATGTAAAATCGAGGGAATTTCCTCCCTTCCTTTTTCCTGCTCCTCCTTTCCTCTCCTGTTTCCTCCCTGCTTCCTTCCTTTCTACCTTTTTTAATGATTTGCTCTTTTTTAATAAGAGTTTCAAATACTTTATTGTCAGTAGGGGAGGGAATGAAAATGCAGTACTAAGGAAATAAATGCAGGAGCAAATTTCCGAAAGAGATTAGAGAATCAGATAAAGAATGCTGCCTTTCAAAGGAATTAACTTCAAACACATTTGTTGAAGACAAGAATGAATGAATGAATGAATGAATATACGAACGCCAAGCAGTATGACACTTTTTCTATAATTCTGTTCCTTTTCAAAACTGAAATCACTGAATTAACAATAACAATTTGAATAGAGACAAAGAACTATCATATTCATTGTTAAACTGATATTGCTAAATAAATGGCTCATATCTTAACTATAGGATTATGTCTAAATTCTCATTTTTATACGAAGAGCAAGGAGGAACAATAGAACAAATCGTAACTTTTTTTAAGCACAAAATTCAATTCGACTCCACTTACAAATGTTAATTTCATACAGGGAATGTGCTGCGGAGAACACTGGCCCTTATCCAGACTATTCTGAAAGTAAAAACTATACTTATTGTCAGGGAAGTGGTTGGGGTTCTGAATTTTCCAGATAATCCCCATAAGCTAGGAAACTGTTAAGCTAAATATATTACTTTTAAACATAGGCTGTGGTTTCTTTTTTTCCTTTTAAGAATGATGCTCCATAGACACTTACCCCTGGTGTTTTAAAATTGTAATTTATTCACGAGATTCCAAAAATTGCTATTCATTTGCTACTCATTTGATACATATATACAGGCTCCTAAACTTTCAAAACTTAGCTAAATGCACATTCAATACATATTTTAGGTTTTTGTTAGATTCCTTGTCCTTTTAAGGACCTGACATTTAAATTAAATAGGAAAGCATTCAAGCTACATAACTATATTCTATTTACTCACTCATACATTCATTCATTGGACAAATATGGGTTGAGCTTCTATTATGTCTGAGGTACTTGGAAACAGGTGAAAACATGTCATCTGCCTTTATGAAGCTCGTACACTAATGGGAATGCAGTCTTTGAATACATTATTTCAATGCAGGGAAGCATATAAGCTAGTTTGGATTTCAGAAGTGGCAAGTGAGTTCTAAACTGCAGTGGGAGATTAGGTGGCTAAGAGCAGGTCGAGTGAGCTGTTACTAGCCTCTCAGGAAAGGCTGACATGGAATGAGAAATGGGCCTCAGGGAGAAAATACCGGAACTGCTCTTCAGATGAATACATAGATCTTCAATGACCCTTCCTCAGCCCACACGTTAGATGGCCCCCTGTCACTTGCAGCACTGAGGGTGTCTTGAGGAAGGAGCCCAGGGAGGTGACAATGGCACCTTTGTTAATTTGTCCCCTTTTGGCATATTGTGATGCATTGCTTTTCTGCGTGCTTAACTGATTAAATTTACAAAATACTATTTTCTTTTAACTTGTCTTCTAAAAACGGACAAGGAGATTTAAAAGACTCATGTAGGGATGCCTGGGTGGCTCAGTTGGTTGGACGACTGCCTTCGGCTCAGGTCATGATCCCGGAGTCCCGAGATCGAGTCCCGCATCAGTCTCCCAGCTCCACGGGGAGTCTGCTTCTCTCTCTGACCTTCTCCTCGCTCATGTTCTCTCTCACTGTCTCTCTCTCAAATAAATAAATAAAATCTTAAAAAAAAAAAAAAAAAGACTTGGGGCGCCTGGGTGGCTCAGTGGGCTAAAGCCTCTGCCTTTGTCTCAGGTCATGATCCCATCGTCCTGGATTGAGCCCTGCATTGGGCTCTCTGCTCAGCAGGGAGCCTGCTCCCCACCCCCCACCCCCGCCCTGCCTCTCTGTCTACTGTGATCTCTGTCAAATAAATAAATAAAATCTTAAAAAAAAAAAAAAAGACTCATCTAAAGAAACTTCAGATTTAAAAAAAATAATACAAGCACAAGGGAATAAGGAAAAGTAGAGCTGAGGGAGTCTACATTGCAAGGTAAAGTGGTACCCATCTCGTCAGAGTGAGTAAGAAGTCCATGGAAACACTCGCAGAATTATCAAGTAAGGTTTATGGGCTCTCTTCCATAGTCATCAATGACAACCCTCATCTAAGTGCACATTTGTAGATGAACAGGGAATAAAATAAATCTTTGTAAATTAGTGGATGGGATTAAGAAATGAATGGCTGGATGTGTAAGTGAAGCTAACAGTCACTCCTCCATTGGGTCCACATATGTCTTTGAGGTTTCTTTGCCAGCTATGACAGCCATTAAATTCAGCGTCAAAATAAATCAAGTCTGGAAACAGACTTGTGAATTGCTGTATCACAGAACATTAAGCACAATTTAAAAAATAAAGTATACTGAATCAACTTTACCTCATTGAAATGCTAACACTTTAATAGCAACAAGGAATATATTTCAGTAATAGAATAAGCAATATAAAATGTAAAATCCAATTTAATTATTAAAAATTTGGGGAAATGTTTTTAATGTCTGTAATAAATAGGACAGTAATTCATATATGTTATTGAGAAATATGTACATGTACATATATGTACTTATATGATGAAGTACGTAATAAACGTCCTTTGGAGAGAACTTGGCCAGGAGAGAGTTGATGGAAGCTTACACTAGCGATAGCCATGAGAACGGAGAAAAAGGAACAGATGCTTGAAGTATTTAGGCAGCTGAGCAATGGGACGGGCGATTATTCCTTTGAAAATGCACACTGGACCATGTCCATTACCTCCTCCCTATTAAAACCCTTAGAATAAAGAGGAGGGAATCCAAACAAGGCCCCTGTCCTCAAGGGAAACTTCCTGACTCCCAGGCCAGTTCATGCTCCTCTATGACTCTCACAGAATCATGCTCTGTATTCTTTTCCTCTGAGCACTCCTTTCCATCTGTAATTTTCGCAACTACTGCCAAGATCACCTGAGGAATATTGGCCTCCCACTCTAACTCCAAGCTCCATGAAAGACCAGCATTTGTCTGGCACTTAGTAAATGTTAATTTGAGGAATTAATTAATTTGATGTGAAAAGTAAAGGACATAGCCAAGATACTCCCCTTTTCCTAGCTCGAGTGGTTGTGCCCCGGGTGGTGGTGTTTCCCAAGATGGAGTCTACAGGAGAAGAGGACTCTTTGGGTTGGAGAAAGAAATGATGAGTTCAATCTTGGACGTGTTACATTTGAAAGAAAAACTTTGAGCATTTTATTTGAGTGTGTATAAATAACTATATGTGTGTATAAATATATGTGTGTATAAATAACTATAAATACATACAACAGAAGACTATCAGTTTTACATCTCTTGTTAAAATTACCCCCTTTGTGATAATGAAGTAGTTTCATATGCCTAAAATTAAACTGAATAAAGAGTCCTTCAAAAGGGATATTTCGGGGTATTTCCTATTTTAAGAACAATCATTTAGAATAGAAACTTATTTTAGTAAAGCATGTTACTCTACTCAAGTCATGAATAGGACACTTCCCCCTAAGGACTGTCAGCAGTAAAGAATAAAATAACATAAAATAAAAACAAAAATCAGTCTCTCCTTTTCAAAGCTATCTTTTCATCGGCAAAGGCAAAAACTGCATTTCCCCCAAGTAAGATTGTTAGCATCCAATAGCACCTGGAGAGCCTCCAACACCTTGAGATGACCCAGCTCTCTTCTGGTCCCGACTGCTCAGGCCACGCATTTCCAACAGTTTTCAGATCTTCCTGCCTTCTGATCTTGTCATTCAATTTCTCATCTTCTTGTCTTTCTTATCTTTCCCTGATGCCTTTCAACCACTTCCCTATCACCTTCCTCTCTCTCTTCCCTATCACCTTCCTCTCTCTTGGATGCAGATCCTCTCTCTGGCTCCATTGCCTTTGGACACCCAAACTGATAAAGAAAGAAGAAACACATTGGATCAGAAAAAAAGAACAGTTAGCCCTGTATCCTGTTTCCTAAGTATCTCTAGGGGCTGAGGGACAGTTTATAGTTCAGCCTGGCCACTGGAACAATTTATTTCAATCTGTTATTTATGAATTGTTATTTATGAATTGTCACCCTTTCTTTAAATGAGTACTTGGGGGAAAAAATGAATACTTGGAAACATGCTTTTGACCTTTACTTGCCTGATTCCAAAGCCTGCATCCATGTGACATCTTTGTGTATTATTCTTAGGGTACTGATTCTCAGAAGTGACACCAATGATATCTGAGTTCCTTCTACTTAGCACCAAACTGTTTTCCAGTAATAATTTTCATTATTTGTTGAATACTTAAGATATGTTGTGAACTATTTTAAGTGTTTTTTAACATACAAATTACACATAACTTTATGAGATAGGTATTATTGTCCATTTTTGTTTTAAAGATGAGGACACTGAGGCACAGAGGCATTAAGTAACTTGCCCAAGGTTACAGAGCTGGTAAACCGTGGCATTGGAATTAGAACTCAATGTGGCCCAGAGCCTGCACTCAGTCATCTAATTTGCTTCCTTACAAAAAGTCGTACCAGTTTACGCTGGTACCATTAGTGAGTACAGATGCTATATTGCTTTGGAACACTTCCACTTTTTAATTAATACTTTATTAGGTAGATCCTAAACTTCCCTTTCTCTCCTTAAAGATAAGGTTGAGAGCTGAAATGGCTCTCTAATACCATCTCTCTCCCCATTCCCAGAGAGGCAGAAATGGGAGTAGAGCTGTGGCCTTGATATTCAGTATGAGGTGAGGACAGTGAAGTACTTTGTGCCTCTAACTGTGGTAGAGATACTCAGCCAGTTAGTACTCTAACAGTTAGTACTCTAACTGTCCTCTGTAGATACCGACTCATTTGCCCATCAGATAGGTATCATTACCCCCTGTGGCAACAAGCTAGGGAGATACACTCACAGTTGACATGTACGATGATGCATAAATGTCATGTAAATTAGACACCAAACCATCAGGACTGATCATCAGCCCTGGGTCTTTTTCTTGTCACACAGTCACAATACTTCATGAACCTTATTCCCTGCTCCCCTAAGAGATAAAAATAAATAAATAAATAACCCTACAAAGCTGACCTGGGCCGAAATCAGAGACCATAGACACTGTTAAAGAGGCCACTTCGAGATTTTACTTTAAATTCAGTTTAGAGTCAGTGGGGATTGCTGACTTCCTGCCAGAACCCATCAATTACAAATCTAATGAGGTTGGGGTGTCTGGGTGGCTTAGTCATTAAGCGTCTGCCTTCGGCTCAGGTCAGGATCCCAGGACCCTGGGATCCAGCCCTGCTTCGGACTCCCTGCTTTGCCCCCTTCCACTACTCCTGCTTGTTTTTCCTCTCTTTCTCTCTCTCTGTCAAATAAATAAATAAAATCCTAAGAAATAAAAACAAGTCCCATGAGGTACAACGTTTATTTCCGTGCTGGAAGAAGTGACAGTAGGCTCTGTCTGTCCCAGTGCTACTGAGAAGGGTGAGTTCATACAGTGCTGTGTATCTGCAGAAAGATGGCCAAGAGGACTGGGAACTCTTTTAGCTGCAAATTACTTTTTGCTGTGACTGTTTAACTCCTGGTGCCAAAATACTGTCACCTCTGGATAAGCTTATTCAAAGAACAAGAATGGTAAAAAGGGTTCATCAGGCAAAGAAATGTGATCACGTGAGTCAAAAGAAAAACCAGTCATTTTAAAGACCATCTGTTATTTTAGAGTAGATCCTACAAATAGGAATAAAAAACCTGATTTCAGAATAAATAGCTTATCTTCTGACAAGGTAGGTTTTGTTCACAGATGGCTATACTGCTTCTGTTACAAGGAGAAAATGCACAGGACGCTTATTCTGGATTAGCCTCACCAGTTGACTTTCCTATTTTTCATCGTTGTTAAAATTCAGACTATCCCAAAACAGTCCTTTACAGATTAAAAGGAAAAACTACATATTCAGAAGAGAGTATTTATCCTATGACTCACAATTCATCCACAAGAAGTCTGCTAGTAGCGGGGCCAGATGTCTCTGGAAAGTTTTGAAACCCCACAGAGGAAAGCATGGTTGTCTCTGTTAAGTGCGCAGCTCGTGGGGACCCTTACAAGCTGTCCCCCTGGGCAGCACACACGGGGACTGAGTGCCACCAAGATGAGGGCAGGATGAAGCTGGATTAAGAGCAGATGTGACTTAAGTTCATGCTGAATCCTCTTTGGGGCTCTTTCTCCACAAAGCCAGCCCTCCTTGGAACCATACAGAAAGGCCCCGTGAGGCTACCAGAAAAAATCCCAGGTGACCCCAGGTGAATCAGTTCTCCTTTCACAGTACGAATTCCTTCTCTAGTAGCACCTTCAGAGCAGACACAGAAATTCTATTTTCTCGGTTTCAAAGGGCAGCCCACAGTACAACCTGTGAATGTGTACAGACTACCTTCCATTATGGGAATATTAGATACTATCAACAATGCCCTTGGAGCTCACAAACCCAGTATAGAGCAAACGGACTCCTGGGACTCTCTGGAAACAGGGCAGTGGTTTCTACCTGAAGGTAGAGTGGCCTGGGACCAGTCCTACCCCCTGGTCCTCCAAAGAGGGTTGTTCCCACATGGAGGAACATATCAGGGCCAGAGTTTAAGAATCAGCTTTGGAGTTTGCTGGGGATTCTAGAGCTAGACCAGCCAGTCAGACCTGTGTGAACTTGGGATAATTTCCTCAGTGTCTGAATCGGGGATTAGGATGGTTGGCCTGCCCTTTTAGGAATGTCGTGAGGATTAAATAAGAAACCATCTGTGAAGTGCTTGTCCTGCTGCTTGTGTCTCAGCAAGCACACAGTTGAATGAGGGAGTTGTCAGCACACCGCCCTTTGCCTCCATTCGTGACCACAGCAATTGGGTTTAAGGGCTGAGCTACTTGAAAGGAAGTTTCACCTACAAGCAGTCCTGAAGAAAACCACACGCTGCCGCTGCCGTGAGCAGGCTCTGTCCTGAACACTACCTCTTCCCTCCTGCCGCCCCCCGCCCCTACCCTGTTCTCCACACAGCAGCAGCCCTTCCTTTCATTCACCATGTTGCTGCTTACAGTCTCCTTCCAGGTTGTCAACTAAAACCCAGACGAGGGCTGAAGATCCTTTTCAGCTTAAAGACCAAGGGTGTCTAGTGGCAAGAGGATGTGCCATCATGGTTAAGACTCGAGCACAGACTTTCAGTTAAGACCTGAACAGGAATCACTTCCTGGCTTCACCCTTCACGGCCTTCTGTCTTAAATGAACTGGGCCAATTCAGCCTCTTGGAATGTGCTTTCTTGTTTACACAGAGAGGATAATATGCAACTGAGCAGTTGGAGGGATTAAATGAGACAATATTTATGTGTAAAGTGCCTAGCAGAGTAGCTGGCAAGGAGCAGAAGTTCAAGTCACTGCTCTTGAATCCAATTCAAACAATTCAAGACTGCTAGGTAACTGCAATCTTTGGGGTGCATAGAAATTAGCAAATAATTTAATCAATGGATAAGCTTGAAATCAGATCTCTCTGAACAAATATTGGTGAGGATACATTCTGCCTAAAAAGGTAAAGATTTCAACAGCTTTTGGAACTACACTCAATTTACCTACCTTGCCTGTTTAGATCTCCCCCTCCTTTTTTGAAGATTTTATTTATTCATTTGACAGAGAGATACAGAGAGAGAGAGAGAGCACAAGCAGGGGGAGCAGCAGGCAGAGGGAGAAGCAGGATCCCCGCTGAGCAAGGAGCTGGAGGATGTGGGACACAATTCCCGGACCTTAGGATCATGACCTGAGCCAAAGGCATACGCTTAAGCAACTAAGCCACCCAGGCTTCCCTCAGGCTGCTTTTCTTATTTATCAGAATTATTGTGTCAGGCAAGGTGCACACTACTTAAAATTAATAAGCTCCTTACTAAATTAGCTTCCTGTAGGAAAGAAGGGGGGAACAGCCAACATTTTGAAGATGTGTAGAATATTCCCATGATGTGAGTACAATTAACCCTCTGTTTTACCAGTGGGGAAAACAGAACAGGGACAAAAGTGAAGCACGTAGGGCAACAGTGTCAGAGACAGAATTTGAATGCAGGTCTGTCCGAGGTAAGCTACCATCATTTCGTCCCCTTCTGTTTTGTACAGAATTTTCGATTTCTCAAGTTTATTCAAGAACATGCCTTCTAAATAGTGTTCCCAGGAAGCTATTGCTGAACTAATGGAAACCACTTATGGCCATTTGAAGGGATAAGGGATTTTAATTATCAGGGATTTGAAATTTGGTTGTCCTCTCACTTTTCCAGGAGTGGTTAAAAAACAAAAAACAAAAAAGCGATGGCTATTCCATTCAGTCTGCCTGCTTGAAAAGCTCCAGGTAGATTAATTTTTGAATTATGATTCATCTTCCCTTTCCTGTTTTGATGGAACACGGAGACTGAACGATTCCTGTCAATAAAGAGCTCGAGTTTCCACCCCGCAAATTCGCTCTATAATGACAGCCTAATTGACTGAGACGCAGGTGGGATTTCCTGACGCCATTTTAAGGAAACACAACTCCCCTGCAAGGAAGCGCCCAGTTAAAAGGGTCTATGCCCGAAACAAAGAGTAAGCAAAAGAAAGGAAAACGGGCCCAGTTGCCCAGTCCCCTGCATCCTGTTCCCTCGCACCCCACTCCCCCCGGATCTGGAGCGCCCCTACGCGCCTAGGCAGGTGCGCGCTCCGACCTCGGCACATCTATAAGGTCGCGTCACACCCAGTCCCCCAAACAGAGCGCCACAGCACCGATCTCGGGGAAGGCTGGCGAGGTCTGCGGGTGCTGGATCCGGAAGAGGGGAGGCACCTCCCACTGCGGGGTAGGGACAAAGGGTTTTCAAAGGTGCTCGTGCGCCCCGCTCCCCCAGCCACTGCACAACGCCCCCGTCGGTTCCCCCACCAACCCGGGCCTTCTCGGCGCGGTGCCCGGAGCCAACACACCGCTGCAGCGCGGCCCGCAGCTCCAGACACCGCCAGCTGTTCGCTGGGCTGCGCAGACCAGCCACTCCCGCGGCCATCCTCACGCTGCGACCTTCCCACAATGCAACTCCCCTGGCTCCCTCCGCGCTCTGGCGTACCCCGAGATGGGGCCCCGTCGCCAGCCCTCCTCTCCTCCGCGGGCGCCCTCTTCGTCGCTCCCACTTCCATCCCCAACGGCTCCGGGTCTCCAGCCCCCACCGCAGCCGGATTCTGGGCCCGCTGCCGGGTCCCCAGGAGGGCGTGGGGCAGGTGTCCAGGCTGAGCGCCGCCTCTGCTCCCGGTGCCATCGTCAGTGCGCCCAGCACACTCACGCCCCGCAACCCCTCCCTCGCCCCTTCCCCGATGCTCAATCTCCGCCAGCCGCGGTCGCTGCATCCTCTAAGCGGCAAGAGGAAAGTCGCGAGGCGCGGCCGCCAGCAGAGACACCATGTGACGGGCACCGCTCAGTGACAAGCAGCCTTGGTTAAAGAGCGGGCGCGCGGGAGGGGAGGCGGCGGGACGCGGGACGCAGAGGAATGGCCTGACTTTCCCCTTTAAACCATCACGAGCCATGGATGTGCAAAGGCGACGCGCCCCCCAGTAGGAGAATGACTGCGATTCGAGACCCTCCGTGCCAGAGCGTGTGGATGTAAGTGCGAGGCTGGCGAGCAGAGTGTGGGTGGGGGTTGGCGGTGGGGGGAGATTCTGATGCAATCGGCCCCGAAAGGAGGAGGAGAGCCAGAGAGCGCGGGCTGGGGCGGCCACGCCGCTCTGCCTGAAGGTCGCTGGGAACCTCCGCCCTTCACCTTCCTCGGAAATCCGCCGCCGCGTGTGAACCCTCCCCGCCCAGCCCTCGCTGACGGAGGCCACCTTTTCCCCGCCGCGGCAGCCAGACCTTGACACAAAGGACATCACACGGCCGGGGGAATCCCGGAAGGGCGGACACCTGGTCCCCTTTTGCCACTTTTCCCTTTATTGCCCAAGGTAAGGCGATTTTGCTTTTCCAGGGGGAGCCAAGGGAGCGGCGGCAGGGAGGAAAGGCATGTTTTGGATGCGAGAGGAGGCGGTAACGTCCAAGACACCCATGCGGGCGTGGAAGGAAGGAGTGCGCGGTTCTACCCGCTGCCTTCGGATTTTGCTTGTATTAAATACGGGAAAAGTCCAGATCGTCTGTTCTTCCGAACGCACGCGGCATTCGGATTTCACCTTTGCGTGGGCTGTGGCTTACTTTTTGGGTCTGTTTTCATAGTGGTAGAGTGTGGCACGCGATCTGGTTAAATGATACTAGGGTCGGGGACCACGCGGGTCTGGAGGGAGAGTGCAGCGGACGCGAGGGCGCTGCTGCCTACCCGAGGAGTGCTCGAATCCGGACATTTGGGGGGAATTTCCTGCGTCCGCAGGGCCCGGAGGAGAGCATGTGATGCCCCCGGGGGTGTGCGTGCGGCTGGCTGAGGCTGGGGTACTGGGCGCCGCGAGGGAACCGAACCGCCGAGCGCGAGTAAACAGGAGCACGTTAGCAGCCCCTTCCTCGAGCTCTGCCCCCTCTCGCAGCAGCCTAGAGTAGGAGGATGCAGGGGGAAGATTACTAAAGGAAGCTGGCGGTGATTCACTGTTCTTTCCCGCCCTGAAGAGGTGCTTTCCAACAGAAGAAGGGGAGAAAGAGAAGTGCTGTTCTGAGAGCTGGATTCCGCGGGAGCTGGGGAACAAAAGGCCACCGCTCGCGCGGGGCCCGGGCGCGGACTGCCCTCGGCTCCTCTCCCTTTCCCTCCTCCGGTCTCCGGCTTTTCGCTCGCGTCCCTAAACGTGGCCACAAAAGGCCTTTGAACTCGCCGCGTCGGGGCCGGGAGGAAAGCGCTCCTTCGCCCCAGTGCGCGCCCTGGGGCGCCCCCCACCCCCATAATCACGTCCCTGACGGTCTGGCTCTTTAGCATCCCCTGGGACCGCGCAGGTTATGGGGCTGCCTGGGCGCTGCTTGCCTGCGAGGTCGCCCGCCCCTGGATTTAGGGTGAACTGTGATCGGAGGATATACAAGAGCATATGGCGGCAAAAGGAATTTCGCGGTTGCAGCCTCACCGCATTTCGGGATGCCTCTCTCAGGCGGTCTCGGGCTTGAGAAGGTGGTGCTACAGTTGAGAGCCCTTTGTGTCTCTCTCTGCGGCGCGGACCCAGTTTTGATAGCACTGTTTCTTCCCGTGGAAACCTTACTGCCGCCAGGATCACGTACTTTCTGAGACGAAACCATGGTGATCTATGTAGTTAAGAGTGAAAAAGACCCCGGCGCTAAGAAACGGTATTTATGTGTATGTGAACGGATTTGACATCTCTGCAGTGGAGTTAATTTTTTTAATACAAGGGGGAGGAGAGAATAAGGCTGTGGTTTGCAGACTGCAGAGAACAGCAAGGCTGTAATTTGTCACCTTGATAGAAGAAACTGTGCAGCAACTCGTGCTTTTTCTGACGTCAGAAGGACAACGGAAATAAAACCTGAGCTAGGTGGCTGGCTGGCCTCATTGTTGAAACGTCTCACGGGGTGGGGGTGGGGGTGGGGGGTACTCCTGAAATCTATGCGGAAACAGTCAAGATGAGGCACTGATCCTGGATTTTGTTTGGCCCCAGCCTCAAAATGGCTTTACTCTTTCCGGCCACTTCAATTCTCAGCATATCAGCTTAGGTATTTAGGAAACTTGCCTAGTTTGGTTTGAGGTCTTAAAACCTTGATGAAGTTTATTCACGGCGCTCTCCCTCCCCCAATATTCAATAACTATTTCCTACTGAGGACTTCTTATAATGTGACTAGATAAAGTTCGTGTTTCCCTTCTCTTGGGGGAAGAGACCGTAAATGCACATATAATGAATTTCAGGTACTTGTTAGCTTAAGGGAGAAATAAAACAAGATCATGTGTTGGGGAGGGCACTTGGAATAGATGACCGTCTAGCAGGGCCTGTGTGGGAGGGTGACGTTTGTCCAGAGACTAAGAGGCTAGGCATCTGTCTATTCTAGTCTTGTATTTTTCCTCCCTCTGGATGACACTTGTGGGCAAAAACCAATCTTACTCATTATTGTTCCCCTAATATCCTGCACACAGTTACTGTTTAATAAATGCCTCTCAAACTGAGACCTGAGTCGTCTCATTCACTTCTTTATGCGGCTGGGGACCATCCCTTCCTTTCTATATCCCATTATCTGTTCCCCTTTCTCCCAAGCGAAGATGCCAGAGGTTTCTTTACCCTGCTTCCCTTTCCCTCCTACCCTCTCCCCACTTCTGAGCAGTTACCAGGCCCTTGCAAATGCCTCTCAAACCTATCTTCTCACCTCCATTCTCACTGCCCAAGTTCAGGTCCCTGTCATCTGTCCTAGACATGGCAAAGCAAGCCATATATTGGGATAAAAGGATCATGAAAGAGACGTGGAGGTGCCCTGAAGAAACCCGTGCTTCAGGCCAGCACAACACGTGGTGAAGAGTGAAGCAGGAATTCCTGAGGCGGAACAGCTTTCTCGTTGCTCTCCTTGGGTACCAGGCCCTGCTCCCCTAATTCAGTCTCCACACTTCCATGGGTTCTGGATTTCTAAAACTCAGCTTACTTTTTTTTTTTTTTTTTTTTTTTTAGTGGCTTTGCTTCTAAAAACCTTCAGGGTGTTCCCATGGCCTAAAGTTAAAGTCTCGATTCCTTAGTCAGGCACTGAGGATGCTCCACAGTCCGACGCCTCATCTCTTTCCATCTTTCTCACAGTTCACCTCGTGCTCTCCCTGTGGTTTTTCTGCTTCAGCATGGGCATTGATTCTGGACTAGAACACTTACTGTTATCCTGTGTATTTGGGAAGGCCTAGCCCAAATGCCTTTTTTTCTTCCCTTTCAAATCACTGTTCACTGATCATCTCTCAGCATTTTCATAAAGATATATCTTTTACTTTTTGCACTTTTATCACTCTAGGTGATGGAGGGCAGGAGATGAGGCCACAGGCTTTGAGCCAAAAGTAAATACTGGGTTTCAACTTACCAGCCCAGGGACATTGGGCAAATTGTTTAGCACCTCCAAACCTTAGTGGGTTGTTTTTTGCTTTTTGTGGGGTTTTGTTTATTTGTTTGTTTGTTTTAAGAGTTTATTTATTTACTTAGAGACAGCGCTGGGAGAAGGGCAGAGGAGGGAAAGAGTCAAAGGGAAGGGGTGGAGGGGGAGGAAGAGAGAATCCTCAAGCAGACTTCCAGCTGAGTGTGGAACCTGACATGGGGCTTGATCTCAGGACCCTGAGATCATGCCCTGAGCTGAAATCAAGAGTCAGCTGCTCAACTGACTGAGCCATCCAGGTGGCTATCTTTGTTTTTCCCCCTTTGTTTTTTCATTTGTTAAATGGGAATGAAGGTAATGATGATGATGGTTATAGTGGTACCCATCCTACTGAGTTACCCTGAAGATTTAATTCAGATAATGGGTGCCAAGCCCTTGGCACCATGGTAGCACTCCATATGTCTTGAATTAAAAGGGACTTCAGGTATCTCAGCTATCAGAGGTGGTGGGAAAGTTGATCAGTAATATTCCCCTTACCTCCAATATTCTGTGCATATTTAATTACTTAAAACACTTTTCTGAAAATAATATCTTAATGGAAACTATGAAAGGTGATGTCGGTGTGGGGGAAGGATGTGTGCAGAAGTAAGCACTTTCAAAATCACATCACAGACTTCAGAAAAAACACCTTGGACCACTGACCCTAAACCGCGTCTTTTTAAAAAACAGTTACAGTCACTTCTGAAATTTGATCACATTATAGTCATTGGTTTTCTAGTGGCCATCTGTGTGTTAGGGTTACTCAATAGCAGTAATAATTCAGTGATCAGGATGGCCCCTTTGCAAGAACCAGGCTTACAATCAAGGAACTCTGCCTCAGGTGAAGTTCCAGTGCGTCTTTGCCAATGATTAGCTGGGGCACTTGTGCAAACCATTTCACATTTTTATGCCTAGTTTTCTCATCTGTCCATTGCTAATAAATAGTGTCCAAGCTCAGTGAGCTCACACACACACAGAGTTGTGAAGACACAATGAGAACAGAGCGGAGGAAGCCCTTACACAAGTTAAAAGAAGCACTCGAGATGATAATCATTTAGAGTTCAATGTGTTGCTAATCCACAGGTGTACGGCACGAGTTTAGATTAGTGATCCTCAACTCTGCCTTCACATTAGATCCACTTGGGGTCTTTAATTTTTTTTTTTAATTTTTTTTAAGGATTTATTTATTAGTGGGAGAGAGAGAGAGAGAATGAGAGTGCACAGAAGCAAATGGGGGGAAGGGCAGAGGGCGAGAATCCAGGCAGGCTCCCTGCTAAGCCTAGATCCTATGATCCTTGAGATCACGACCTGAGCTGAAAACATGAGCTGGACACTCAGCCAGCTGAGCCACCCAGGTGCCTCCCCGTCTCACTTGAAGTATTTTAAAAGCTACCAATGCCCAGACTCCATTTCCAGATCTTCAGATGTAGTCAGCCTGCAATGGAGCTCAGACTTGCGAATATTTTTTAAAAAAACACCCAGGATGATTCTAATTACAGTGGCTTAGATTTTAAAGCAAACAAAACAAAGTCAGAATTTAAATGAAGCGCTCCATATGTTGTTTGATATAAAGTCTAAGTTCTGCCGAACTGTGAGCTTGACTGACTTTTCCCCTGATTTGACTGAACCAACGCATTGTTGATTTCATGGATGCACAGCCTCAGGTTACGATTCACGATGTGAGTGTTCCCAGCTATACAGTCCTGCCCAGTGATACAGCCGGGGCCACATGAAGATTTAATGTGTGGATCTCAGTTTCCATCTTTGAGGAGTGATGAAGAAGATTGGAAAAGAAAGAGGCAATGGAAAGGAAAAGGAAAGGGATAGGCTCCGACCCAGGTGTGGGAGGAAGAGGCTGAGTAGGAGAGACAGGACAGACCACAGAGGAAAAGCTGTCTTTGATTGCTGGAACTCATTTAGTTGAGGCTGCACACTGGTGGCTAGAAAGCCAAATAAAGCCTGTGGGTACATTTTGTGTGACCTACACTTCTCTTTAAAGCTGTTTGAAATTAGTTGTCAATATCTAAATAGCAGATCCTCACTTAAAAATTGGATTTCTGGCATTTATTTATTTTTTAAGATTTTATTTATGTATTTGAGAGAGAGCAATAGCATCAGAGATAGCAAGAGAGAGCACAAGTGGGGAGGAAAGGAAGAAGCAGGCTCCCGGCTGAGCAAGGAGCCCCGTGGGGAGGTTGGGATCGTGACCTCGAGCAAAAGGCAGGCGCTTGACTGACTGAGTCACTCAGGCACCCTGATTTCTGGCATTTCTTGAAAAAAATCGAAAGATCTGTCCTATTCCTACTGAAATAGGTAGGATACGTGTTCTCCAGGTTCTTACGCCCAGTCTGCCTTGCTGTGGTTGTATTTGCAATCTATCCATAGACCTTAGTACTAGCACATTCGAATCCCCTGCAGAGCGTTTAAACTATCCATGCTTGATCCCACCCTAGACCAATTAAATCAGAAACTGCTGTGTTTTAGGTTATTTTGTTTTAAACTCCCTGGGTGATTCCTCTGTCTCGGTCTGGAACTGAGGACTTCCAGCCGAGTTCACCTATTCAGAAGATTTGCCCACAAGCCCATTTCTTATCTCTGAAAGCGATCCATTAAGAAACACTTGATAGGATCATAAATTCAGAGGGTTTTAAAACTCTCCAATGTTCTTGGAGAGAACATTGGTCAATCAGAACTTCCTGTCTTAAGGTGAGAAAACAGGCCTAGAGGGAAGAAAAAATTGTCCAAGGATTATTACATCATTTGGTATTGGGGCATAGTGTATTTTATGATGTTTTCTATTTTCACGCAAAAGTGGATTTGTACTTTTTTTGTGTAAATGATTTTTTTTTAAGATTTTATGTATTTATTTGACAGAGAGAGATCACAAGTAGATGGAGAGGCAGGCAGAGAGAGAGAGGGAAGCAGGCTCCCTGCTGAGTAGAGAGCCCGATGTGGGACTAGATCCCAGAACCCTGAGATCATGACCTGAGCCGAAGGCAGCGGCTTAACCCTCTGAGCCACCCAGGCGCCCCGTAAATGATCTTTTTGTTTTACATGCACCACTTTGTGATGCTTTAAAATTCTCATTATTTCTCTTCTTTCTTGAATATTTTGTTGAGAGCTACCTGTCATAGCTTGGAGAAGCCTTAGAAACAAAGACAATCCTATCCAGTGTTTTAGTTCTTGATCAAAAACATCATTAGAGCAAAAACACACATGTGCCAAGAAGGAATTTTCTCAGAGGCTGAACTGTTGCAGGTTGTTTCAACGCTGTGTTTTTCGTAGTTATTTAAATCTATGAATTTTCAGTTAATGAGGAAGATTTTTAGTTTTGTGGTACCCACACTGCTCAAATACATTCACTGTTCTCATTTATTTAAGCATCACGGGGATTTATTATTATTTTTTTAATGTAATATGCAGTTTGTCCCATATCCAAAGTTACAGATTGACTTTGTTAACTTCTGGAGTTTATCAGTATTTTCTTAGAGGAATCAGAGTTGTCTCAAAACATCTGAATATGGATAGGTTAATTCCCAGATATCATAGGCTGGCCACATTGATAACAGACATTTAAAAGACCACATAGGAACTGGAAGAGAAGAGGAATTCTGGAGCGATGGATGCAGGTGTCGGAAGACTGTGAGCAAGATAGGATGCAGGGCTCCTCCTGTCCCAGGAAGTGAGCCGCTTATTCCCTGGCGAGCTTCCTTTGACAGGGGGCTTCTTTTCCTTGGCACTGCTGACATTTGCAGCCAGACAACTGTTGTGGACTGCCGTCCTGTACATTGTATAACATTTCCCAGCATGCTCTGACTTCTCTCCCCTAGCAATCTGCAGCATCCCCTCACTTGTGATGGTCAGAAATATCTCCAGACATTGCCAGAATTGTCCCCAGTACAGAACCACTGCCTTAATTAATTCCACTTTCTCTGGACCTTTCGAAATCATGCCAAGAATTCCTAAACATTCCAAGCATAGTGACTGTGATGTTCATGATAAATACCTTCCATTTATATAGTACTTCACAGTTTTAAATGTATTTCTGCATAATTCTCACATGCCCAGATTAAATGTAAAAGGACGTAAGTGGCAGACTTCATGAAAACCAGGAGGTGAGGCTATTCATGTTACTTCCTGTATCTTCCCATTTCTATTTTGTTTTACTGAGAAAGTGTTTGTGAGGATCATTAATATATTGTCTGCAGACAGATGATCATAGCTTGTTTTTTAAATTTAGTCGTCATTATTATTGTTAACGTATTTGCTACTACCATGTGCTAGGGAGCTACATGGTCTATGACCCCTGTTTTCAAGGAGCTGAAATTCTAATTATGGAGGATGATTAGTACACATGAAGACTATCAACATATTTAAGAACCCTTGTATAAGCCAATGAGTAATCTATACAAAAATGCTTAAAGAATCCATGACAGGTAAATAATCAATCATGGGTTGCTCATTGAAGAGAGATATCACAGGGAAGGTTGGTTTGAAATTTAAAAAAAAAAAAAAGCATGAAAACAAACAAGCTGGGCTTTAAGAGAAATGTACTCTAATAGAAATGGACTTCACGGGGTGCCTGGGTGGCTCAGTGGGTTAAAGCCTCTGCCTTCGGCTCAGGTCATGATCCCAGGGTCCTGGGATTGAGCCCCACATCGGGCTCTCTGTTCAGCGGGGAGCCTGCTTCCTCCTCTCTCTCTGCCTGCCTCTCTGCCTACTTGCGCGATCTCTGTCTGTCAAATAAATAAATAAAAATCTTAAAAAAAAAAAAAGAAGTGGGCTTCACAAGAAGGGGGAGGGGGAGCATGTTCAGGGCCAAAGGGATGGTGTGAACAAAGCAGAAAACTGTGTAAGACTAGATCGATTGAGGGAATGGAAGGTTCAGGAGGAATGTCCTTGGAGAGAAAATTAAAGAGCTAGTTACGAGTAATCTGAGATTGTGTTGTAAGGTTCCAGAGTTAGACTTCATCCTGTAGGCTTTGGGAAATTATGATTGGCAAGAAGAGAAGAGGGATGGGCCAGACATGTATTTTCAGGAACAACCTGTAGTGGGGAGAGGGCAGGGTCAGCAGGTAGCATGGAGGAGAGCCAGTTGTGGGTGGGCAGGGATGAGGGGCAGGGAGGGGACATACGGAAGAATGTTGATGGGGCATGGTGACTGATTAGATAGTCAGCAGCATTAAAGCCATACCCGGGCCCCAAGTCTGAGTGATGAGGAGAACAAACATTATCTTTAACAGGAATAGCAAAACTGATGTGTGAGGTCAGCGATGTGTTCAACTAGGCAAGTGGAGTTTGATGTGATGGCAAACATCCGCGTGAAGAAGTCCAGTGGGCAGCTGGCGTCTAAAAAGAATTTGTGGAAATTTTTCTGAGCTGGAAGGAACCTGAGAAATCCTCTCTCTCTCCAGCCTTCTCATTTTACAGATGAAGAAACATGTGACATGTTAAGTGACTTGATCTTTATCAAGTAGTATTTATGAGGGAGATCCTATTTCATAATGCAGAGGAATGCCAGTTTTATGAAATGAGAAAGACTGGGGAAAAAGTCTGAAAGATGCCTTTGTGGGATGGAACCTGACACTCCAGGCTTGAAACCTTAAAAAGGAAAGAATGTGGAGTGTGTGCTAGAAGGAGGAACCCCTACCCTCCAGGCGGGAGAAGGAAGTTAGCCTAGAGGCAGTGCTTAGAAGCAAGTGGTGGGGAGCGGGGGAGGTCAGGAAGCCGTGCTCCCTGCTGCTGAAGAAGGAGTTGGAGAAAATGAGAACTGAGAAAGGGCCACCTGCCTTGACGGGAAGTGGTAGCAGTTGTAGCAAGTATCGTCCCAGGAGCCTGAGAGGCACTGTTGCAGGTGCTGCCCTTGGAGTCGAGCATGGATTCTTGATAATGACTGTTTGAGGTGGGTATTCTTCATCTCCAGTTTACAGATTCAGAAACTGAGGCAAAGCGACATTAACCTACTTGCCTGGGGTCAACAGCTGCTGAATGGTGGGGCTGGAATTTGCCAGCGGAGCATGGTTTCAGGGGAGCGATGAAGACGGGAGCAAGTTGTTCAGGTTGTTGGCAGTAAAAGGCTGGTGGGGGCTGGTATTTCAAGATTACAGACAAGTCACTTTCCAGATAGGGAGCTGAGAGTGATTGGCGGAGGGCAGGGAAGCACGTGGAGAGGAAGTGGTAATACAAAGTGCTAGCAGAGTTGTGACTTGCATTTGGTTAAGCCAGTCAGAGTCTTTGAAGAAGAGAGAAAAATGTCTTTACATTGAGATTGCTTACAGGATCCTAGGCTTTTCACAACCAAAGGCCACTTTTATTATTTCCCACCTCCCAAAGATCATTTTCAAAGATTTTGAGTATCAATTTTAAGCTTTTTAAAAAGTTTTTATTTAGGGCCGCCTGAGTGGCTCAGCGGGTTAAGGCCTCTGCCTACTCCTCAGATTATAATCCCAGGATCCTGGAATTGAGCCCTGCATCCAGCTCTCTGCTCAGCAGGGAGCCTGCATTCCCCTCTCTCTCTCTGCCTGCCTCTTTGCTTACTTGTGATCTCGTCTGTCAAATAAATAAATAAAATCTTAAAAAAAATAATAAAAAGTTTTTATTTAAATCCAATTTAGTTAACATATAGTGTATTATTAGTTCCAGAGGTAGAATTTAGTGATTCATCAGTTGCTCATTACCAGTGCTCATTACCTCAAGTGCCCTCCTAATGCCCATCACCCAGTTCCCTCAACCCCCATCACCGTCCCCTCCAGCAACCCTCAGCTTGTTTCCTGGAGTTCTGAGTCTCTTATGGTTTGTCTCTCTCTCGTTTCATCTTATTTATTTCTTTTTCCTGCCCCCCTGTTCATCTGTTTCATTTCTTAAATTCCACATATGAGTGAAATCATATGATATTTATTGTTCTCTGACTGACTTATTTCGCTTAGCATAATACCTTCTAGTTCCATCCATGTTGTTACAGATGGCAAGATCTCATTCTTTTTGATGGCCGAGTAATATTCCATTGTAGATCTACACCACATCTTCTTTATCCCTTCATCTGTTGATGGACATCTGGGCTCTTTCCATAGTTCGGCTATTGTGGACATTGCTGCTATAAACATTGGGTGCATGTGCCCCTTCAAATCACTGTGTTTGTATCCTTCGGATAAATATAGCTAGTGGGAGTTGCTGGGTCATAGGGTAGTATATAGCAATACAGGGCTTTCTCAAGAAAGAAGTCTTAAATACACAACTTAACCTTTCACCAAAAGGAGCTGGAACAAGAACAGCAAATAAATCCCAAGTCCAGAAGGAGAAGAGAAATTATATAGATTAGAGTGGAAATCAATGATACAGAAATTAAAACAAAACAAAACACAGTAGAACAGGTCAACAAATCTAGGAGCTGGTTCTTTGAAAGAATTAATACGATCAATAACCCCTTCATCAGACATATCAAAAAGAAAAGAGAAATAACCCACATAAATAAAATCATGAATGAAAGAGGAGAGTTCACAACCAACACTGCACAAATACAAGCAATTATAAGAGAATGTTATGAGCAATTTTATGCCAACAAATGAGACAATCTGGGAGAAATGGATGCATTCCTAGATATGTATGAACTACCAAAACTGAAACAGGATAAAATAGAAAACCTGAACAGACCTATAACAAGCAAAGAAATTGAAGCAGAAATCAAAAATCTCTCAACAAACGAGTCGAGGACAAGATGGCCTCCCAGTAGAATTCTACCAAACATTTAAAGAAGAATGAATACTTCTTCTGAAGCTATTTCAAAAAATAGAAATGGAAGGAAAACTTTCAAACTCATTTTATGAGGCCACCCATTATCTTGATCCCAAAACCAGACAAAGACCCCAGCAAAAAGGAGAGCTACGGACGAATATCCCTGATGAACATGGATGCAAAAATTCTCACCAAGATACTAGCTAATAGGATCCAGCAGTTCATTAAAAGGATCATTCACCATGACCAAGTGGGATTTATTCCTGGGCCACAAGGGTTCTTCAACATCTGCAAATCAATCAATGTGATATACCATGTTAATTAAAAAAAAAGTACAGGAACTATACAATCCTCTCAATAGATGCAGAAAAAGCATTTGACAAAATACAGCATCCTTTCTTGATTAAAAACTCTCTGCAGTGTAGGGATAGAGGGAACATACCTCAATATCATAAAAGCTATATGTGAAAACCCCACAGGGAATATCATCCTTAATGAGGAAGTACTGAACTTTTCCCCTAAGGTCAGGAACACAGCAGGGATGTCCACTACCGCCACTGTTGTTCTACACAGTACTGAAAATCTTGGGCTCAGCAATCAGACAACAAAAAGAAATAAAAGGCATCCAAAATGGCAAAGAAGTCAAACTTTCACTTTTTGCAGAAAACATGCTTTATGTAGAAAACCCAAAAGATTCCACCCAAAACCTGCCACAAAACTGATAGAGGAGTTTAGCAAAGTCGCATGGTATAAAATCAATGTACAGAAGTCAGTTGCGTTTCTATACATTAGGATTTGTGTTAGTTGAAGTATAATTTATATGTGATGCAATATCCAGATTGTAAGTGTACTGTTTAATGAGTGTTGACTACAACTTTAATATATTAATTTATTTCCAGTTTTTATTACTCAAAGAAATACAAAATTGCTGGTCAGAATTTAGGATCATCACAGCAAGTTAACGCAATCTGGCCTAAAGCAAAGATACCTGACATTTTAGTCAACTTGTTTGGCTTGTTTGAGGCCTTTTGAGATACAAAAAGCAGCTCCTGGATTCATGTTATCCAAGGACCTCAGATGGGCAAACTGGCTTAGACATGAGAAGAGATGGCAGGAAGAAAAGGATCATCAGTGGCCTAAGGCCTAATGCTTTCTCAAAACTACTGACCTAGCTAGTTGAGCTAGGAAAGGTTTCATCTTACTAGTTTCACAGAATAAAAAATTCATAACAAATTTTAAATTAAGTGTGTGTGACTGGATATTATTGATATGAAGGCATTATTTTATTTTTAGGTTTGATAGTGATCTGAGGTGTTGTTTTATAAAAGTATTTTTTTCAGAGATAAGTGCTGAAATATTTACAGATAAGAGGATATCTGGGATCTGCTTTAGAATAATTCTCTGTGATGGTGGAGGTTAAACTTCAACAAGACTGGCCTGAATTGATAATTGTTGAAGTTGGTTCATGGGGGCTCATTATTCAGTTCTGTCTACTTGCATGTATGTTTAAAAGTTCCCCTAGGGACGCCTGGGTGGCTCAGTTGGTTAAGTGGCTGCCTTCGGCTCAGGTCATGATCCCGGCGTCCTGGGATCGAGTTCCACGTCGGGCTCCTTGCTTGGCGGGGAGCCTGCTTCTCCCTCTGCCTCTGCCTGCTATTCTGTCTGCCTGTGCTCTCTCTCCACCCCCCCTCTCTGATAAATAAATAAAATCTTAAAAAAAAAAAAAAGTTCCCCTAAAAAAAATTTAAAAGGGGGGAATAAAATTATGAATATCAGTTAGGGTTTAGTTACATGTAGCAGAGATCTTTCTATGTATGTTAAGTGAAAGGGATTTAATACAGGTAATTAAGTGTCTATAAAATTGTCAGAAGAGACGGCAGGACAGGTCCTAGGCTGGGTCTCTTGGAATAATTACTGGAGTACCACCACTTAAAACTAGTCCGGAGGGGAACTGTTCCTTGTGTCTCCATCTGGAAGCCAGGGAACCAGGAAGCCAGTTTCTCACTGTCTCAGCTGCATGATGCAGAAACACACCACGGGACCTAAATCTGATGATCAGGAATCCAGAGCCTCAATTGCTGGTTCCAGAACCATCTGCTGCACCTGCTAGAACTGCACCAGCAACATGGAAGCCTTGCCCCACTCCCCCCACCTTGCTCTCTGATTGGTGGGATCCAATATGCCTAGAACCCCAGCTGCAAAAGATCGTGGGAAATGTAGCTCTCAACTTTCCATCATTACAGAACTGGACTAACAGGAGTAGGAACAAATACCAAGCAGGCCAATCCACTCTGAAGTATATTAGCAATTGAGACTGTATTTGTCCCCAAAAGTGACTTTTGACGTGGCTTAAGTGACAATATATTCTTTGGTTTGTCTTTCCCTCTATAGTATTTTATTATATATATATATATATATTTTAAAGTAGGTTCCACGCCCAGCATGGAGCCCAGTGCAGAGCCCAGTGTGGGGCTTGAACTCACAACCCTGAGATCAAGACCTGAGCTGAGGTCAAGAGTTGGATACCCAAGCATGCCCCCCTGCAGTCTTTTAATCAGCATTTACCAAAGCTGTAAACCTTCCACTACTCAAGAACATGTACCTTGCTCCCTCTGCACTAGCGAGGTTCATCTGAATGGTCATGCAAGTCTGTTCTGTGTACATTTGGCCAGTGCTATTCCTAGTACAAGTTATGTCTTCCCAATCCACTGGTCTAAATCCACCTGGTTTTAGACATAGTTCAAGTCCTAACTTTTTAAGACCTTAGCTCGTTGCTCCAGGCCCCCTCTTTTCCCCCTTCCTTCCTGCCTGCTTGCCTCCTGACTTCTGTACATCCATATCCATGTATACTTCTGAAATCTTTCTGGATTTACTCTTTGTTCTGCCATATAGTTGGATCTCTATCATGCAGATATTTGTCTTTCTTGCTTAAATAGGGTACAAGTAATGTAAGCCTAGACAAGGTTCTCTGTGGATCTTCTTCTCTGATACATAACACCATGAAGAGTAGAGACTTACGTCTTTTATGTTGGTACTCTTGGTAAAATGTACCAATCAGCATACTGAGATAATTCTTGCTTAAGAGTACCTCACCAGATTGTGGTAAAGGACCAAAGATGTTCTGTGCTGATTAAACTTTAATGTGTAACCCATTATAAATGTTGAAAGAGTGTAATTATGATTGAGCTAACATCAAGATCTTCACAAAGTGACCCTGTTAGGCCTTTTCATTAATTGTATTGTCTTATAATCACCTCTGTATTTCAGTGAAGGTGTCATTCTTTGCTTCTTGAACTCAACCTGCACTTCCTGCCAGTGCCGTTGACCATGATCTGCTTCACTGAGGAGTCTCAGCTCAGGCCCCATCTCCACCTGTTAGTCTCTTGTCTGCTAAGCAGGGTCACTGTCCAGAAGTAAAGTAAATTGGGTGTCAGTTTACACAGAGCAGCATCTCGCAGAGCAGCAAACATTTGCAGTGATGGTGTAGACCCGCGTTTACTATCTCCGCGTAACTCGGGATAGGAGATGGTATCTTCTTAAGCGAAAAAATATCTGGGGCACCTGAGTGGCTCAGTTGTTAGGCGTCTGCCTTCAGCTCAGCTCATGATCCCAGGATCCTGTGATTGAGCCCTGCGTCGGGCTCTCTGCTCAGCGGGAAGCCTGCTTCCCACTCCCCTGATTGTGTTCTCTCTCTCGCTGTCTTTCTGTCAAGTAAATAAATAAAATATAGAAATATATATGTGTGTGTGTTAAAAGCTGTATGATTTCCATTTTTGTAAATGTATACCTGTTTTTTATTTGTACTCTTTTCATTTCACAGATATTTATTGAGTGCCTACTGTGCGCCAGGCACTGTATCTATGTGGGTAGAAAGGCCCTGGAAGGTCATCTATGTATACAGTGATCATCTCTGTGTGCTGACATAACAGGTAACTTTTTTTCCTGTTAATTTGTGCCCCCCTTCATTTGCAAAAATGTATTTTCTAATTTTTTCTGCAAAGCTTATATTATTTATTAATAAGGAACTAATATATGTGTATTTTTTTAATTCGACAGAGAAAAATCACAAGTAGGCAGAGAGGCAGGCAGAGAGAGAGAGAGGAGGAAGCAGGCTTCCCGCAGAGCAGAGAGCCCGACGCGGGGCTCGATCCCAAGACCCTGGGATCATGACCTGAGCCGAAGGCAGAGGCTTTAACCCACTGAGCCACCCAGGCGCCTCAGGAACTAATATGTTTTTACAAAACATTTTTGGGGACGCCTGGGTGGTTCAGTCTGTTAAGCTGCTGCCTCCAGCTCAGGTCATGATCCCAGGGTTCTGGGATCGAGTCCCATATCGGGCTCTCTGCTCAGCAGGGAGCCTGCTTCTCTCTCTGCCTCTGCCTGCCTCTCTGCCTACTTGTGATCTCTCACTCTCTCTCTCTCTGACAAATAAATAAATAAATACAATCTTTTTTTAAAAAATAAAAAAAAAAATTCTGTTCTACAAAATGCTTATAATTAATTCTACATGAAGTAGGTTATAAACAGTCTAAAATCCCAATATTTAAAAAAAAGAGAGAAAAGAGAAGAGGGAGCTAGAGATGGGGGAAGAAAAAGAAGGAAAGGATAATGAAGAAAAAAGGAGAGGAAATACATCAGAGTCTAGCAGTGGCCCAGTTTGGGGTGGTGGGATCTTTTTTACAATGTCTGTTCTAATGATTCTACGGTGAGTGTGTATTAGTTATAGAATAAGAAAAAAAAATTCTTTCTCAAGGACTGGTGTTAATGTGACTTTCCTATGAAGCTGCTTCAGATTCTTGAATTTGACTTTTTTCAAACTTTGAAATCCTTCATTATCGATCCTTAATACATAGATGATAAATTGTACAGAGAGGAATTTCTAAGTGTGGCCTCAGTCTTGGTAAGAGGTGTCTAACTTTAACTTAACCCATTTTGCAGCTTTCATTTTCAAGAATGAGTTAGATTTCAGATAGGTTATCTCATAATAATAAAAATGTATTTTTAAAAAAGGAGATTAGGACACAGACAACACAGAGACAGCAGCAAGTCACGTGAGGACACAGAGAGAAGGCATAGCTATCCACAAGGCCTCTGAAGAGACAAAACTTGTTGACTCCTTGCTCTTGGACACCTAGCCTCCTGAACTGTGAAAAAAAATGTCCTGTTTAAGCCAAAGGAAAAAACACTTATTCTTTGTGATGAACTTAGTACTGGTATTTGCCTAATACTGACATAATTTTAGTGGCGAGGATGTCCTCTGGTTCTTTTTATGCTTTTGCCTTTTTGCCATTTATTTAAATTACTATAGAACTTGTACACACACATATATATTGATACAAAAGTTTAAATTCAAACAGTGGATTCCAGATCTATGATTAGTCTACTTTTCCTCTCCTCAGAAAATTTTTGTCTCGTGTCCTATTTCCTACCCGTCTGTAGAGAGGAAAGGACACAGCCCAAACCGCAAACACGATCCACTGAATCCCACCAGCCCTGTAGGATCACTTCAGACTCCGAGGAAGTTGTACGGGAGAGAGCCCGTGTGGCAAGACTGCTGGGCATTACCCAGTCGAGCCCATCTGGGCAGCTTTCATTAAGGTGGCCAACATGTAAGAGTGCGTGTTAGCACACTGCAGCTTGGGTCAAGTAAAGCCAGGTCGTAAACACTGCTGCTGTGGGAAGGCACTGAGAACAATTAGTGATGGCCGGGTTGCTAGCCTTGACCAGCCTCCTGCCTAGAACAGTCAGCCCTGAGCCACCAGGTGTGCCTTTGCCCAGGAGACGCGAGGCTCGTCTCTCTCTGCCCTGGCTTCCTGCTGTCCAGGAGAGGGCCTGCCCGGTAGGAAGGTGAGTCTCCCAGAACCTGAGGTATTAGGAAGTACTTCCTTTCTTACTTGCTTGCTTTCTTGCTTCCGTCCGTCCTCCCTCTCTCTCTCTCTCTCTCTCTTT
Source organism: Mustela nigripes (assembly GCF_022355385.1). Lineage (NCBI taxonomy): Eukaryota > Metazoa > Chordata > Mammalia > Carnivora > Mustelidae > Mustela > Mustela nigripes. Next base: position 81,756,750 of record NC_081562.1, on the reverse strand, counting down.
CCCTTCTTTCCTCCCCCCTCCCCCTCTCCCTTCCTCTTTCTTCCTTCTTTCCCTTTCCTTCTCTCTCTCTTTTTTCTTTTCTCTTTCTCTCCTCTCTTCTCTTCTCTTTTCTTTCTTCCCATCTTCCCCAGTGGGCAGTGAGAATGTCTTCATGAGCAGGGGACAGAGTTGTCCCCCTCTCTCTGAGGGTGTGTCGGGAGCTCTAGGCCCTCACTTCAGGGTCCATTTACCCTGGCCCCAGATGGCAGGGGTCGTCTCTAGCACACTTAGGGCCGCAGGCTTCAAATGCGCTGTAATTGGCTTTGTCTCCAGGATTTCCCACCCGTACTTGGGTTCTAGGGTTTTCCCCATCCCCTCATTTGAAAGTCCAGAGTCCAGAGGACAAGCACAGGGGGAGGACACGAACAGAGGTCTCCGGCACTGGCGGAATCTCCCTGTTGGAAGTTGTAAAGGATCCTGGAAGCAGGGAGATTTCGTGCTAGATAGGAGTCTGTATGAACAAAAAGGAGTACAGTATGGCCTGGTTGTGGGAAAGAGAGGAAGAAAGTTGTTTTTTGTTTTTTTTTTTTTAAGATTTTATTTATTTATTTGACAGACAGAGATCACAAGTAGGCAGAGAAACAGGCAGAGGGAGAGGAGGAAGCAGGCTCCCTGCTGAGCAGAGAGCCTGATGCGGGACTCGATCCCAGGACCCTGGGATCATGACCCGAGCCGAAGGCAGAGGCTCTAACCCACTGAGGCACCCAGGCACCCCAAGAGAGGAAGAAAGTTTAAAAAATTATCACTGTAAGGTATGGGTCTGGCCTATCCATGAGCACAGTGCTTCTTGGGATATACTAGGGTGCTTAGCTGGGCACATCAGAGTTTCTTTTTGTTTGTTTGTTTGTTTTTTAAAGATTTTATTTATTCATTTGACAGAGAGAGAGAGAGAGCTCACAAGTAGAGAGGCAGGCAGAGACAGAGAGAGAGGGGGAAGCAGGCTCCCCGCTGAGCAGAGAGCCCAATACGGGACTCGATCCCAGGACCCTGAGACCATGACCTGAGCCGAAGGCAGAGGCTTAACCCACTGAGCCACTCAGGCGCCCCCACATCAGAGTTTGGACTCTTCACTAGGCTGTAGGCAGCTTATGGAATTCAGGATCAGACAAAGTACCATTCAAAGGGGTTTGCCATGGGGAAGTGAAAGAAGAACAAACTTACTGGCGTTCTGCCTCATTCCACGGCCCCTATGCCCTCACTGAGATGACCCCGTGGGGGCTCCTCCTCCTACACAGGCCCTGCTTTTCAAGTTGTGTCTAGCTCGTCTTGGTGGCCACCTGTTTCTTAATTTGTGATGCTTTGAGTCCGAACCTCTTCCCCCCTTATATACCATGGAAATGTATGTCCCTGTCATCCACGTGGGAGAGACTGTGAACTCTGCAAGTCTTCCTTTCTGGAGAGGAAATATAGTTTTAGGTGGATTAACCTAAATCCCCCGAGTATGAGTTTTTAATTCCGTAATTCCCTGACGCAGAGTGATTTCACTGAAGAGATTGATTTAATCTTTTGCAGTTGATGGATAAAGTGTTTGCTAAATTTCAAACCACAGATTTGTCCTTTGCTGCTTGACCCCCCCAGGTTGCATCGTTGACCCTGCATGATGCCATTTATTGGGGATCCGCATTTTTTATTAAACTGGGCTTGCTAAATCTGAGGTGCTTTTGTGTCTGTGTAGTCTGTACCCACTCTGTGTGTGTCCTGGGATCAGGTGCATTAAAATAACGGCATCACTTTCATTTTAAATGCACTGTTCCATTAAAGGCATCTGTATTGGCCACTGTTGATGGGGTATTCCTGTTAACGTGCACACGAAGAGGATGGGACAGGACTCCTTTTGTAGTTAAAATGGAGAGAGATTTATGACAGGCATAAAATTTAGAAAGGAGCTTCCAGGGTAGCCTGGGTGGCTCAGTCGTTAAGTATCTCCCTTCGGCTCAGGTCATGATCCCAGGGTCCTGGGATCGAGCCCTACATCGGGCTCCCTGCCCAGTAGGAAGCCTACATTCCCTCTCCTACTTCCTCTAAATAAATAAAATTTAAAAAAAAAGAGAGAGAGATAAGCCTCCATAACTTGATATACAAAGACGGCCTTAATGCATTGGATGGCAAATTGGGCAAGTTATCAGGAAGTTAACTCTGTTAACTTTGTTTACTTGTAATGGTTTATCTTTCATTGGTGGTGATAGTCGCATCTTTAAGTAGTTTTTGTTGTGTTCTTTTCTAGGTCTGTCAAGCTTATATTTTTGCTGCTATCCGTTTTTAATACACTCAGAACAGAACTTGGACGAATTTTTTTTTTTTTTGACTCTGGATACTTTGTAAACATGATGCATTTCAAAAGTGGACTCGAATTAACGGAGTTGCAGAACATGACAGTGCCCGAGGACGATAACATTAGCAACGATTCCAATGATTTCACTGAAGTAGAAAATGGTCAAATAAATAGGTAAGTATTTTTGCGCTAACACTTTCAAGTCCATGAAAGAAATGTCTCTCAAATATTATTCTGATTTTCGGTTATTCTCCTGAATTATTCATTACTAAAGTTATGCTCCATTTGAAGACGTAATTTGAATTTCTTATGTGACATCTGTGGGGCCCGGTCTGCAATAGCAGAGGAAGCAAATAGGAAAGTAATTTATTCATCCTTTCAAATCTTTCAATCGAGTCTAATAAAAATATATAAATTCGATGGACCCCAACCAGCCCTAACTTTTCAAAAGCTCTGTGCTTGTGAATCGGACTGACTGCTGGAACTTCGCTGCTGAATGTGTACATGAGCAGGCATCATCTGCCCTCACCTACATTGTCACCCACCAACAGTCAACACCCCCTTTGCCAATGATCCCATTTCAAAACTACAAATACAGCCTTATAATCATCATTTATAACACAGATTTTAAATAGTAATCACCACAGTTGGGGCCCAGTAGCTCTCTTGAGAAACTGTAGTAGAGACTTAGTACATGAAACAGAAAGAAAAGATAGCATGAGTGGGAGGAGACAGGTGGGAGGCAGGTGGGAAAAGTGTGCCCGTGAAGCTCTTGGCCCCAGCTGTGACCTCAGCAGGTCCTTGCAACACTTGGGTCCTGTGTTTCTTAGTTAGAAGAGTAGGGCCAATAACTTTTTTTTTTTTTTTTAAGTGATCTGGGGCATTCTCTGACATGTGGATTTTGTAGCCAGACATAGGGGTCATTTCACAGGAAGTTCTCCCGGTTGGGACTTGGTGATGTGGTTTGTGGAAAGCATGTAGCGTTCTAAAAGGCCAGGGGAAGAGAGTGGAGTAGATAGCAGTAGATACCACCGCTTAGGAGAACAGCAACAATGTACACATTTGGGGCTGGTCAGAAGGAAATTGGGAAACATATGTCAGCTAACCAGATACCTTTGTGGAAATTATTTCTGCAAGTCTGCTCTCCTTTCTGCTGTGGTGTGCAGTTGGAAGTCCAGCAGAGGACTCGGGGCCATCATTCATGAACTCAGGTTCCAGCCCTGCCTCTTCTCCTCCCTCTTCCCTTCCTTAAATGTTCTTAGAGGTGAAGTGTGCCACCCAGACAGCTCCTCATTATCATCCATTCACTGTGTTGGGATGTCTTATGGTCGGATCCAAAATATGCTTCTTGCACCCTTTCTGAGTAATTATCAATAGTAAATTCCATTTCTTGAATGTCAGGTGTTTTTACATTTATTGACATTTTTTCCTTATGACTTGCAAAGCTTTCTTATGCAAATAAGGAAAATTTAAAAATGCATTTTACAAATAAGGAAACTGAGGCTCAGAAATGAAATGACTTGCCCAAGGGTACACACAGGTCTGTCAGAAATGCCTGTCTGTCTGCTCTATTCTGCTGCCTCCAACTATAATCCTGGGACATGGATGAAAAAAAAGAGTCTTTACCAATTTTATTAAAATACCAGTGCTGTCTTAAGCTCTGTACACCCAGACTGTTCTACAGTCACTGCTGACCTCCACCTAACAGGGGATGGGAGTCTAACCATTTCACAAGTAGGACATTTTGGTTGTATAATAGAGCTTCATTCCTGAAGCAGTGCAAACCTTTAAGGACCTTGAAATGAGTCATTATACTATTCCGTTCAGAATCTGAACTTGATCTTTAAAAGTTGTACTTACTAAACTAAGAATGGTAGGCTTTTGAAGAGATTACAGCTTGTAATAGCTGGAAGCACCCATTCTTGCCTGTGGCTTGGGCACCTTGCCTGGGTGATCTCACTTCCTCCCAGACTGTGACTAAGGCAGTAAGTGGGGACAGCGGGAGCGCTGGCGGGTGTTGACCACTTGCTTTGTGGAATCGGGTTTTGCTCCTGCAAATACAGTGTGATGCAGCTCTTTGCCTGACACAGTTCATGAATCTTGCTTCCTTTCTGGCTCTAGGACAATTCAAATTAAAAACAGCATGTGACAACATGGAGCCAAAACAGGCAAATGGAAAAGACCAAAAAAAAGACCCCCATCATGGTTCATGCAGAAGCTACACCTAAATACCTCTCCCTCTTCTTGTAGCTTTTTCACATGGGGGCGAGGGAAGCAGGCTCAATTATGGGACTCTAGGAGGAGCCCTCTGCCAGAGCAGTGAACTTTTAGTATATGTGCTGCCGAAGCGAGCACCAGAGCAGTGAACTTTTAGATCACAGTGTCTCTTTTTAGGAAGCCAGAGGGACTGTTGAAAGCAAATATTGATCTTTGCTTACCCGGCATGTAGCTGATAGCTTTGCCCGGAAACTCCCCACTAGGATACTCTCAGAATCATCTTTTTAAGTTTAGTTAAAAATAGAGTAGAGCCGTGTGGGTATTAGGACTCCTACCCTTATTCCAGTTCAGTTGTTTTACTTCATGCCCTAATTTTGGGGTTGTAGTCATGGAAATCTATACTTGAAACAGGAAAACCTTTCAAAATGTCCACTAGGCCTGCACTGCTGACATTTTAACGTGCACGCAAAATGCCTGGAAACCTTGTGAAAATGCAGATTCTGGTTTGGGAGGTCTGGGACCGGGCCTGAGATTCTGATTTCCAGCCAGCTCCTAGGTGATGCCCATATAGTCGCTCCGGGCACCACACTTCAGAGTAGCAAGCTCTAGGCTCTTTTTCTAGATATGAGCTTCTTGGCAGAAAGAGACGTCTTAATCATCTTTATATCTCTTATACCTTGTAATGATATGACAAGAGTGCCTGGGACAGGATGGATGTTACAAAATATTTGTTAAATGAGAAAAAGACACACACACACACACACACACACACACACACACACACGGAACCATTAGTGCATGGTTTAGACTTGGATTTGAATTGAACCCTAGCTTGATCACTTCTGTGATCTCGTGCTTTGAGCCTTAGTCCCATCCCTGTGAGACAGGGATAATAATAATAATTGACTTCATGGGATTGTTGGGGAATAGTAAATGCAATACTCATCTGCTGTTTGTAGGTTAAGAATTCAGGCTCTGCCTCCAGCCAGCTCAGGTTCAAATTCTGGCTCAGCAGTTTAGTTTTTAACAATGTAACTTTGGTCACGTTACTTAATTTCTTTAAAATGGAGCTAATAATAGTACATGGTATACGATACCACGTGTAAGTATTGTGAAAAGAGATGATAAAATCCATGTAAAGTACTCGACAGAGTGTCTGGCAATAGTAACCCTTTTAGTAAAAAAGTAGAAAAGTCTCTATCAATTATAGGGCAACCCTCTTTCTTTGGGAAGCACTTCTCTGTTCTCCACCCCAAGGAATAACAATATCAATTTAGCTTTCGGATGGTTGCTGGTTATTGTTACTTTAAAGCAGCTGAAATATTAAAGTTGTTGAAACATTAGTAGATTATCCTAGCTGTATCCATGCAAATATTCATGTATGTTGTCTACTGTTGTTCTCATCTCTGCAGAGGTAGTGCTGTTATGACCCCAGAAGCATCTAACAAAATTTGAGAGACTTTCAATTAAAATTTTTCTTGAAAGGATCTGGGGCATTTTTTTTTTTAATTCAAGTATAGTTAGCATACAATGTTATATTAATTTCAGGCATGCAATATAGTGATTCAGCAGTTCCATACATTACTCAGTGCTCATCAAGATAAGTGTACTCTGAATCCCCTTCACCTATTTCCTCCATCCCTCCAGCCCTGCCTACTCTGATAACCATCAGTTGGTTCTCTATATTTAAGATTCTGTTTTTTGTCTCTTTATTCCTTTATTCACTTGTTTTGTTTCTTAAATTCTACATATGAATAAAATCGTACAGTATTTGTCTTTCTCTGACTGACATTGTACTTGGCATAATACACCCTAGGTCCACCATGTTATTGCAAATGACAAGTTCATTCTTTTTTGTGGCTGAGTAATATTCCATTGTATGTATGTACCTTGTCTTCTTTATCCATTCACCTGTGTATGGACGCTTGGGCTCCTTCTGTAATTTGGCCATTGCAAATAATGCTGCAATAAACATAGGGGTGCATGTATCTTTTCACATTAGTGTTTTCGTTACTCTTTGGGTAAATACCAAGTAGTAGGATTACTGGATCATATGGTAATCTTATTTTTAATTTTTTGAGGGACCTCTAGACTGTTTTCCAGAGTAGCTGCATCAGTTTGCATTCCTATCAATAGTGCACAAGAGTTCCTTTACCCCTACATCTTCACCAGCACTTACTGTTTCTTGTGTTTTTGATGTTAGTTATTCTGACAGGTGTGAAGTGGTATCTGATTGTGGTTTAGATTTGCATTTCCCTGACGATGAGTGATGTTGAGCACCTTTTCACATATCTGTTGGCCACCTGAATCAGTCTTCTCTTCATATGCCTTCCATTTCTTTCATTCTTTCATGTTTTCCAATCTCCTTGTTACGGCTTCTTTCCTCTTATTCTCTTTTCCTTTTTAGTAGAGTGTTAGGATTTCAGGGAAAGAATGAACAAAGGTCATTCAAGTTCAAGCACTCGTGTCTTTTGTGTTATGAATCCTCAAATGAAACACTGTAATCTAGTAAGAACCTGATTGGTAGAGATTACAATAGGAAGATTATTCTCCTATCATACAACCCATCCTTAATTGGATTGTTGTTGTTGATTTATTTTTGGTTTTAAATAACTGTTCTATATTTCTCGCCTCCTTTCACACTATCTCAGCGTAACGCCTACATCCTTTCCAAGGCTTTGTCTGTTGAAGGTCATCACGACAGCCACTGTAGGTTTTGTTTTGTTTTGTGCACAGAACAATTGGCTACCTAAGAGTTGGTTGAATTCTGCTTCGTAGGTACAGACTGACCTGAAACTCTTTTTTAATAACACTTTTATCATTTAAGACCACATGTCAAAGGCACCCTTGCCCACAGCCCATTTTTTTAGTCAATAAAGAGAAATTTTATTTCAATTTCTTTGCCAGAGGTCAATGCTTTTTAGCATGGAATTGCACCTTTTAAATGGTGAGATAATGGAAACTTGTAATAAGTCGCACAACCTAGTTATTTTGAATGGACTTTTCACAAAAGACGTTGGTCTTATTTGTTAAAAAAAAAAAAAAAGTTTATGGAAATGCAAAGCAGAGATACAAAGACTAAGAGAAGGAAAATTTGGAACAACATAAAGAGAATAAAGATGCTTTCTTTAAGGACTTCATTCTTACTGAGCTAGATTTCCTTGCAGCCTAAGCGACTCCATACTTCTTAAAAAGAAGATGCATATTCAAGTTAATAGGGTCCTCTGAGTTGCGGGTGCATGGGCAGGGACATATAGGAAGAAGAGGGAGTGCGGGCATCACATAACCACTCAGGATGCAAAATGACTTTGTGACGCAGAAAAATAGTAAATAGGTCAGAGTCCGAAAACTCCATTTAAGGCGGGAGCATAAGAAGACCATGGAAGATGAAGGCTTTGAACTGGCAGGATGCCCCTGGCTGAGAGCAGGATGGAGGGTCTCCTGAGAAGGGGGAGTGGATTCCTACTATAGCTGGTCCTTGAACAACACGGCCTTGAACTGCACAAGTCCAGTTTTTTTTTTTTTTTTGAAGTAAATACAGGACAGTACTGTAAATGTATTTTATCTTCCTCGTGACTTTTTTTTTTTAAGATTTTATTTATTTATTTGACTGGCAGAGATCACAAGTAGGCAGAGAGAGAGAGAGGAGGAAGCAGGCTCCCCGCTGAGCAGAGAGCTGGATGCCGGGCTTGATCCCAGGACTCCGGGATCATGACCTGAGCCAAAGGCAGAAGCTTTAACCCACTGAGCCACCCAGGTGTCCCCCTCGTGACTTTCTTAATAACATTTTCTTTTCTCTAGCTTGCTTTACTGTAAGAAAACAGTATGTAATACATATAACACATTAAAATATGTGTGCATCCACCCTTGGCGTTACTGGAAAGGCTCTGGGCAGCAGTAGGCTGGTAGTAGTCAAGGTCTGGGGTGAAGCGCAGAATATCCTGGCCTGGCTTGTCTCATCCTCACCAAAACGAAGATCATTTTGCAGAGCAGTGGGAGCTAACATTGGGACGTTGAGACAACCTTAAGTTAAGCAGTACTTGAAATTGCAGGGTAAGGGATCCCTACTTGAAACTTTGTCCGTGGGGGAGCCAGTGAAGATTTAGGGGAAAACCGATTAAGCCAGGCTGCAGAAAGCACCCCAGAAGAGGCAGAATCACAGAGGCATTTGACACACTGTGTTTTTTAATATGCTTTTTAATGGTTACTTATTACCACAGCTCTGCAAGTCACGTTCATTATTCTCATCCTGCAGAAATTCTGCAGGAAAACCCTGGCAATCACGCGGAGACTTTATTCTTTATCCACGCGGAGACTTTATTCTTTATCCCTTTCCATGGTACAGTGTTTGACCCTAGTAAATGCCCCCGGGGTCACAGTGCCTGCGTCCCATTCTTCTCTGCCCACCAGTCCTCCGCCATGGACTCTGAAACACGCAGCCGGGCTGGGAACGTAGATCTGCCCTAACAGGCAGGGTATTGGTGTTCTGTTTAGTTTCTTTGAACACGTTTTCTCTTGATTTAAAATAATGGAAATGCTTTTTGCAAAACAAGTCCCTCCACAAGAAGGGCAAATGGGGAACATTGTGGATAAAAATTTGGTCGGACTTCAGTTGGCTGTTAAAGTTATCCTGATTAAATACAGTCTTTTTTTATTTAATAGCAACACTAAATTCAAGTCCTTTTCATCCTGGCAAGTCCAGCGCCCACATTTTTTAGGGGGCTGTCTGTGCGAAAAGGAAGACAGCTTTTCCTTGCCCCTCTTCGGCCAGATCTGTAAACCTCAATTCTGTGTAAAGATTTAAAATAAGGGCAGGGCACCTGGGTGACTCAGTTGGTTAAGCGCCCAAATTTGGTGTCCTGGGATGGAACCCTGTGCTGGGCTCTGTGCTCAGCGGGGAGTCCGCTTGACCCTCTCCCTCTCATTCTGCCCCTCCCCACTCATTCTCTCTCTTTTTCAAATAAATACATAAAATCGTAAACAAATGTTAAAGGCAAAAGAAGGGTCACACCAATCATTAATAGCAACAGCAACACTATACCACTGCCAGGTTGGTCTCCAAAGATACTGGTTTCCCTAGGTCATTCTCTTGCTAAGAACCTGCAGTAGTATTTCTCAGGCCTCTGCCTTTAAGTTCCCTCTGGCTGATCCCACCAATATCAGAGGCTTTTCCTTTTCTGGATTCCTCATCTCTACTCCCTTTTGCACAGCCAGACCTCCCTGCTGTGGTTTTAGCTGGCACAGTCTCTCCTGCATTTCCGGGGACCGAGGTTGCCTTCTACTCCGTTTCACCCTCTTGTTGGACAGGTGGCAGGCACAGGCAGATGCCGACGGGGTAAGCCGCAGATCGCGCGGCTTATATGAGGTGATGGCCCCAGGGCAAGTTCGGAGTATGTATACCGCCTGTCTTTAGCTTATCCTGGCAAAAGAAGGCGAACTTGGAGAAGTAAAGCCAGTGAGAAGCCAGACCCCTTGATGAAAGACGAAAAAGGTAGCTAAATTAAACCAACTTTGATGAGATGTATCTTTTATTTAAAAACGTCTTATTGTGAAATACAGCATCATTCAGAATACCATATGAAAATGTAACGTACAGTTTAAAGATATCTGCTTCTTTAAAATAGTCCAATTCAAGTGGCTTTACATTTATTAGTGAAAAATTCACTGTGACTAGTTCTTCCCAAAACTGGGCAATTAAATTTTCAAAGGAATGACTGAAAAGCATCCCTAATGTATCTTACTAATCCATACAGCGGTTTACCTGTGGACTCTTCTTTGACAATAACACCTGTTTTGTTAGTGGAGATTTCTTTTAAAGATTTATTTATTTATTTGAGAGAGAGAGAGAGCACAGCAGGCTAGGGGAGGGGCAGAGGGAGAGGGAGCAGCAGACTCCACGTTGAGCAGGGAGCCCTACAAGGGGCTCAATGAGGGTCTTAATCCCAGGGTCCTGGGATCATGGCCTGAGCTGAAGGCAGACGCTTAACTGATTGAGCCACCCAGGCACCCTGGGATTTTTTTTTTTTTAACTAGGCTCCACACCCAATGTGGAAGTCAATGCAGAGGAGATCAAGAGTTGGACACTCAACCAACTGAACCACGCAGGTGCCATGGGAATTTTTTTTTTTTTAGTTTGTGTTTTTTTTGTTTTGTTTTGTTTTTTTAGATTTTATTTATTTATTTGACAGAGAGAGAGTACAAGCAGGGGGGAGCAGCAGAGGGAGAGGGAAAAGCAGGCTCCCCACTGAGCAGGGAGCCCAACATGGGGCTCAATCCCAAGACGGAACCCAGGATCATGACCGGAGCCGAAGGCAGATGCTTAACCAACTGAGCCACCCAGGCACATCCCCCCTTCCTTTTTTTTTTTTTTTTAATTGAAGTTTTTTGTTTTTAAAGATTTTAGGAATTTTTTTTAATTGGGAATTTAGCCCATAACCGTCTCCTATTAATCGTTAATACATTTGATGGTTCTTTGAGGCTTCTGGATTCCAACTTCTGTGTCTGTATCTACTTTACGCAGCCTTTCTGACTCTTTCCCATCCCAACCTCGGTCCCACCTCCCCCATGCAGAGGAGTGACTAACATTTAGTGCTGTTACTCTGTGCCTGGAGCTGTACCGATGCTTTACACGTGGTCTCTTCTTTAATTCTCCCAGTAATGCTACGAGATAATATAAATAGTGTTACTCCCATTTCACAGATGAGAAGTCCGAGACAGGATGCCTTGTGCCTCAGAGCTAGTGAGGATTTGAGCTCAAGTTCTAAATGCCACACTTTCTTAAAGCCCTATAGCTCTGCCCCTCATCGTGGACTACATGCTCTGCCTTCCCCCACCATGATCTCCCAGCCTGAATTCCTATAGCCTCGTGTTGGCCTGGTGTCAGCATCACTTACTACCCATCCCCATGCCTCCCTCATCACCTGGCCTGCTGGCTTGCAGATAGCAGTTGCTGAAGGAAGGTCTGATGGGGAAAGAGTTATTTTCTTTTTTGCAGCAGAGAGGGAATGCTTTATTTACTAAGTTTGCATGCCAGGAATGTGAGTTCAGAAGGAGGCCTGTTTCCAGGATTCTTTTAAATGCCCCCTTTATAGTATCCTTGACATTATCGAATTGTCGGTGAGAGAAAATTCTATGTAAAAGTTAACTTCCATTGCATTTAGTGTTTTAATCCATCAGTACTGAAATGATTTGAGATTATTCTTTTTGATTTATGATGGTTGACTTTCATCTGTAGATGAGCACCTGCTATTAGCAATGTTTCTACTAAGTAGAGTGAGGATTAGAAAAACAAAGTATCTGTCCCTTGGAGCGCTTGGAGTTTATTTGGTAAAACGAAAGTGGAGACAGTGAATTCTGGCAAAAAAAAAAAAGGCAAAACAAAACAGAAAGGTGGTTGAATCGGGCTGTAAATGCTTAAGGAACTGACTGATAACTTTTCATGTGTGATGTTTTGATAAGTAATAATGTGAAGCTTCAATCATTATCGTGAAGTTAAATTATTATACATGTCTTTACAGCAAGTTTATTTCTGACCGCGAGAGTAGAAGAAGTCTCACTAACAGCCATTTGGAAAAAAAGAAATGTGATGAATATGTAAGTGTCATTATACTAAAGGATGCTTGTTTGTTTTAATCACATAAAATGGGACAGATGTTTTTAATTCATGTAGCATAATACCAGAAGTATAGCTACGTATATTCCCCAGGGTATCCTGTGTATCTTCTGCTGAAACCCATTTTAAAAAATAACTAGACCACTAAGGAAATATTTCTTGAATTTTATTGCCACACCGACTCCTAATAGCACTCTAAAGACTTTGGCATGATGAACTTTCCTGGGGACTGATTTGCTTATGTTTGTTTGTCTCTTTGTTTAGATTCCAGGAACAACCTCCTTGGGCATGTCTGTGTTTAACCTCAGCAACGCCATTATGGGCAGTGGGATTTTGGGACTCGCCTTTGCCCTGGCAAACACCGGAATCCTACTTTTTCTGTGAGTGTTGACATTGCTGTACTTACCGTGTTAAAACTGTATTTTCTGTATGTTTCTGCTCATCTATAGAAGAAATTGGAAATTTTTCTAAATAGTTTTACTCTTAATATTTTTACTAACTCGGTTAAGTTATGAGTACATACTTTTACATTGTTTATTGGAATGATTTTCCAAGTTGCACCTTATGTTTATGAGGAAGGGGAAAGAGAAAACCTTTTTAATCCACCAAAACACCAAAATGAGCCTTTATAAAAAGGATTTAAAAATTTCAAAACAAGATTTTTGGTATTTTTGGATTCTCTGTCACTTTAAATCTCAGCTAAAAGGTCAAAATATTTGGAGGTGTCTAATCCAACCACTCACCACTTTGGTATTTGGATTGCAATGGAACATGTACTATATCCAAAGGTAATCTCAAATTTGTTTGTAATAAATAGCCAAGAAGCACAGATGAGAAATTAGCATGTACTTTTCCTCTGAGAGTTAGTTAAAAGAAAATAGGCAATTTTGTTTTCAGATAACTTTTCCTCTCACTGTTAAATGGGACTTTCTGCAGATGTACAGAGGGCTTGTTTTCAGTTGGAACAACAAGCAAACAGATCATAGAATTTTTTTTTTTTTTTTAACAGCCCTATAGAGATTTTTTTTTTTTTTTAAGTTTTTTTATTTATTTGACAGAGATCACAAGTAGGCAGAGAGGCAGGCAGAGAGAGGAAGGAAAGCAGGCTCCCTGCTGAGCAGAGGGCCTGATGCGGGGCTCGATCCTAGGACCCTGAGATCATGACCTGAGCGAAGACAGAGGCTTTAACCCACTGAGCCACCCAGGCGCCCCCAGATCATAGAATTTATACCCAACCTGATTCCTCTCTCAAACCTGTAGGGAATATCAGCGGTGTTTTGCCTGAAGAGGCAAGGAGGAAATTCTCTTCTCCAGCCTTCTCCCCACCACAGACTCCACTCAATGTTCCTCATTGGCCTCACTCACTGGATCGTTGAGATGGGAGCATTATTTCCTTGGAAGCAGTGACCAGAATGGCTAGTACTCCTACAAATTGTGTATATTCCTTTAGACTTAGAAAATTGTTAAAAAAAAAAAAAAAGAAGAAGAAGAAGAAGAAAAAAGAAAACTGTGATGAAAGTACACTGTTGCCCATTCCATTACCCAGGGATCAATGATGTCCATCCATGCTGGGCCATTTTGGTCAGTCGCACTAGGGATTAACATTCTTCCTCTTACGTGTAAATGCACTAGACAGGTCTTTCCAAGAAATAAAACTCTGTTTAGGACAGTGAATTCAAGACTTTTTTTCCTTATTGTCCACCCAACTCTGTAAACCCAACGGCAGCCTCTTCTCTCTACTGTGCTGGTGGATCATTTTGTGTGGTCTTTCTGTTTACGTATATCTTGAGCCAGGTGCCGGGTTTTTGGGTGAAAGGATGGCATTGGACACAATATTTCTATGGTGACTTTTTTGGAATGTGTGGAACTCTGACCCTCTGAGGATACCACAGGGTCGCTGCACTTGTGACTTTCAGAGCAGTGACTGGAGACACCGACTGGTAGTCCCAACTCCTCTTCTGAATGGCTCTGTAGTCTTAAGCAAGTTACTTAGCCACTCTGAGCTGCCGTTGCCTCCTCTGTAAAATAAGGCAACTGTACTAGGAAAATCTCAGAACTGGGCCAACCTCTGAAAACCGATGATTCTGTGACTATTTTCAGTTATTCTTAAGCTGGAAAAATGTTCGGTTCGGAAATGTGCTTTACACTGATGTATTTATGTTTATTATCACAGTATTAGTTAGTTCTATGTTAAGTAGTTGAAGAGTCAATTCTTTGATGATGGTAACCACAGTAACTCTTGTGGCTCTTACTTTGTACCAGGTACTATTCTAAGCCTTTATGCTGAATCCTTGCAAGTCTCTGAGATAGGTACTAGTGTTAGTTCCTGCCTTCACAGGTAAGGGAACTGAGGCAGAGGGAACAGACTTTTATTTTGAATTCTCTCTTTGTCACCATTCTGGGAACCCCCTTCTCTGGGAATTCCCTTCCCCTCTCTTCTCTCCTAGATCCCCTATTTCTCCCGTATTCCATTTCTTCCTTTTTCTGGATTGACTTCCTTGCTTTTGTTGCTGAGAAAGGATGAACAGAAATAACTTTTTCCGAGGGCTTCATGTCTGCAAAATGTTTTTATCTTACCTGCATCCTGGGTTGGCAGTTTGGCTGGATAAAGAACTCTTTATTGGCAATAATTTTCCTTCAGAATTTTGAAGGTATTGCTTCATCACTCTCTAGGTTCTTCTGTTGTGAAGTCCCATATCCTCCTGATTCCTGATTTCTTTTATATAGCCAGGGTTTTGGGTTTTTGTTCTGTTTTGTTTCTGGAAATTTGTTGAATCTCTTTGTCCCGCATGTTCTTCAGTTTTTTAGTGATGTGTCTTGACATGGCCCTAATCATCCACTGTGTCAGGCTGCCGATACCTCCTTTTCTTTTAAAAGGTAATAGTCTTCAGTTTGGGGATATTTTCATACACATTATTGTGTCAATGAATTCCTTCCTCTTTTTACCTTTTCTCTGTTTCTGGAACTGCTCCCCAGATTCTGGAACTTCTGGACTTGTCCTCCCAGTTTTATTCTTTATTTTCATTTCTATAATTTTTCACAGTAGTTTCTGGGACATGTCCTGAATTTCCCTCAGCTCTTTACTGAATCCTTTATTTCTGTTATCATTATTATTATTATTTTTTTTACAGGAGCTTTTAAAAATTCTTGGAATGTTCCCTTCTTATATTATTTTGTTTTAGGATTTCAGTGTTTTCACTAAGGATTCTAGTGATAGTTTTTCTCTGTTCTGGGAAATTTCAAGCATAAAGTGGGAAGAAGAGTATCAAAGATTCCCATTTTCCCTTCATCCGATGGCCTTACTTGTTTAATCATCCCCCTCACCTGGATTGTCCGGAAGCAAGTCCCAGCTCTAATATCATTTCACCCATAAATATTTCAGTGTATTTCTCATTAAAATATAAGCGCTATTAAAACATAACCATAACATGTCACACTTAAAAAATTATCAACAGTTCCTTAATATCATCAAATATCCAAACAATATTTGAATTGCCTGTTTTTCTCCTTTAACAAAACAACAACTGGATTTTCCAAATCAGTACTCAAATAAGGTCCATACAGTGCAGTTGCCTGACACGTGTTTTAATCTCTTTAAAGCTGTAGGTTCCCCCATTTCTCTCTTCTTTTCTCCTATGCCAATCTATGTGATGAAGAAACTGGGCCGTTTGTCCTATAGAGTCTCCAACAGTCTAAACTCCACTTACTGGATCCCTCTGGCACAAGTTGATTTTTTGTTTGTTTGCTTTGAACTTGATCTTTCATTTTAGGATCTTTCCTGAAATGTCAGGTGGTCCTTCTTTGTTATATTCGAAAGTAAGGGATGGGGAAAACAAAGCCAATTTACGCCTGCCACACATGAGTGGGGCTTGTTGGGAATAGTTTCGCTTAAGGTGTTGTCACCAGCCTTTTACTTGGGGAACCAGCAGTGTTGGTTACTCTTTGGCTGCTGGGATCACTCAGCATCTTCCAGTTACCTGCCAGGAGGGTCTCAGCATTGCCGCCATCTTTTTGGGAAGCTGGGGTCACAGTTTGGGGGTGGATATCTCAGTTGCATGTGTTCACCCAATCCCAGTTTTCCTGGCAGTACCTACACCCCCCAACCCAAGTTGTGCTGGGTCCCTCACCCAGAGACCCGAATTTTATAATTTACAGAGAATGTCTCTTCAGATATATGTCCTTTGCCAGATAGGAGAGGAGCAACCCCTCAGCTTCACAGAATAGGTGCCTGGTCTGGGGAACCTAGTTATTTCTTGAGGATCCCCTTTATTTTAGCTCATCCTTTCCACTGTTGCCTACTTGCAGTAATGCCACCGGGGCCTTTTGGGAATTCTGTGGTGAAAATTGGATGAGTCTTGGCTTTCTCCACTGCCAGTTGAAGGTTCAGCTTTGTCTACTTTCCAGTTCTGAAATTTTGTGCTAATTGTCTCCTCTAGTTTTCTTAGGAGGGAGCAAGAGTAATTTCTTATATTCAATCTGCCATTCCTAGAATTCAGTTGATTTTTAATTACAGTGATTCAGGGATAATTGATCTCTTGTCTCATGACTCTTCAGTTTCTGACTGAAGCAAAGAATTGGATAAACTCGACACAGTTGCAGGAAGACTGCCCTGCATAAAACTCTTATGAATCATTTGGTTACTTGCAAGATGTGTGAATAGCAAGCACCGCACACCGAATCATCAGGTGAAAGCTTGTGAAGGTGGCTGTATAAAGACCCAAACTTATAGGCTCTTCACAAAATGCAGCGCTCTCCTACCTTAGAACAAGGACTCACTCTGTGTGTCGTAAAACCAGCTGCTCCTACAGCTGCTCAAAGCCAAGAAGCAGTTGGCAGGATCAAGGTATTTCATCTGGTACAGGGCCCTGTTCCAGACTCATATTAGCCAACACGGAAAAAGAGTCCAAGCCTGTCCAAGCTTCTTTAGAAAAGCAGCTGGGAAGGCTCCTCCGAGTCTCCCTGAGGCTGGGTGCGGAGCTCATCACAGGGGTCATCTGAAAACTTGCGGGAGTGAATTCTTTTTCTTGGATGAGTTTGGGGCTCGTTTTTTTTGACCTAACCATAATGGCTGTCATCCCTATTTAACACACAGCTGATTCGGTTGGATTAAGTGAACTCTGCCCCATTGGAAGAATGCAGTTAGTTAGGTTTTGTGTTTTCCTGAATTCTGAAGCCCTGTATTCCAGCTGAGGAACAGAAAGTATGGGAATGGGGAATCTTCAGCTTACAATTGTTCTGACGGTATATGTTCTCTTTTGGGGGCAAAATGGGGCTGTACCCTGAAAACTCTTCCACTATAACTCTCTCTTCTATCACTCTTTTTTTTTTAACATAGCTCCTCTGTAACTCCTTCATGGCCAAAGTGGTATCAAAAGTAAATACTGGCAGGGTGCCTGGGTGGCTCAGTGGGTTAAGCATCTAACTCCTGATCTCGGCTTAGGTCACAATCTCAGGGTCATGAGATTGAACCTGGAACAGGGTTCCACAGGGGGTGTGAGCCTGCTTAAGAGTCTCCGTCCCCTTCTCCTTCTTCCCCTCCCCATCCCAAGGAAAGAAAAGAAAAGGAAAACAAAGTAAATCTTGGCATGGAAGAATGGTGGGGTTTGTTTTATTTTTTATCTCACTTTACCATCTCTCCCACCCTAGCCCAAAACAGGAAAGTTACATTTCTAAAGATATCTATTAAAAGCATACATTTTATAGAAAATGAATATCTTTAGAACATATCATTTCTTCATAGTAGTAAGTAAATGAGAGGTTTATTAAACTGTATAGATTTTATATTTTTTCATAACTTCCTGGCATTTTAGTATTATTATTTTAATAATGTAACCCTTAAGTGTAAAACTGTGAAAAAGGAGAATGTAATTGATGATACTTCTGAGACCTCGAAAGATATGATCATTTATTATAAACGCTGAGTTTATAAACCATCTGTTTGAAATGATAATTGTGAAACAATATAATTTCAAATTTTATTTTGGTTGATTACAAATCCAGAGGCTCTTTTTTTAAGTTTTTGTAGTTTTTGAGTCCCATTTGTCATTTTCTATGTCACTTGGTTGTGAAGATAAAAATATAATATAGCTAAAGACACACTTTGAAAAGTGGCATGCAAGAAGACATTTATTAATTAGTGCCAACCCTATAGGACTGCTATGATTGTGTGTGTGTGTGTACATGTGACAGAGGGAGAATAGAGTATGTATGTGAGAAAGTATGTGTGAGAGAGTGTGTGTGCATGAGAGAGAAAAATGAACAGAGTACCAGTAATGCTTTGTACATACTAGCATTATATAGTACCTGTTTGTGGAATTATTAATTAGGTAGTCATAAATAATGGTTAACATCTATTGAACAGTAATTACATATGCTATTTTATCTCATTTAATCTCCATCAACACTATGAAGTAAGTATTAGCTCCATTTCACAGATGAGGTAACTAAGGCTTAATAACAACTTACCAAGTTGGGGAGCCAAGGTTCCGTCCAGGCTTTTCTGACTCTAGAACCATAAAACACTATACTGTCTTTTTGTGATATCTTCATCAGAAACCAAATCTGCATTATTAATGTACATCATCAGAAAAATTCTATTCTTATCAATAGATACCAGCAAGTTAATATTTCAGCTTTAAAAATCATCTTGTATAATCTTCAATATTTCTGGATTATGTTACTACTGCTTCACCAAGAACCTTCACCCTTATTTTAATGGAAATAGTTTTGTAATATCAAGTGCACCACATTGTAGATCAGGGGTGGTCAGGTTCCTGGTAATAGCCCATAAAACACATGCTTAAAGTATATCATGAAACTAACATACCTTCTGAACTGCTTCATATGTGTCATATCTATCCCCAACTTGGCCTCGAGTGCTATTTAAGAACGTCCCTTGTCTTCGTGAGCCCTTGACCTTAATTCCTTCCAAATATTTAACTAAATGTTAAGAATTAAAAACCAAGTACTGACGAAGTCAGATAATACCAAGCCCATTATTAGCGAATTGGTTCAATACTCAGAGTAGTTCCATAAAATAGAATATTAGACAACTATATGAAAGCGGAAACCGAATTATATGTACTTGTTTGGAAACATGTCACAAGAATATTATTGTTTGAAAAAGCCTGACCGTTAGGTGGAAGCGAGCAAGAGAGGAGAGTGTGTGTGTGCTTACGCCCCGCAGACTATTTCGGAGGGTGCACGAGTGAGCTGTTGACAAGGGTTGCTTCTGGAGAGTGGCACAGGGGCTGGGGCGGAGTGGGGGTGCAAAGCTTCCACTCTGTATTGTCTTCCTAACAGGTGTTGTTAGGGGAAGAAACTAATGAAAAGAAGCCTGTTTACTTAAGGAATTTAAAACCAATGCAATAAGGCTCCCCCCGCTTCTTACCTACAGAAAACTGAGGAAAAGCAGATTTTCAGTATTGATATTTAAGACCCATAGAGGGAGAATAAGCAGTTCATGCTGTGCCACCTACTCCACACTGTATTTTCAACCCCATCTGCCTTCAGAGAGCCTCCATTTCAGCCACACCACGTCCTTCTGTTCTGAAAAGGTCACCTGCACCATCCTTATTACCCTGGCCTTTCCCCTTCCTGATTCCCACGCACTTCCGTGCTTCTGAATCCCGACAGGCCTGTGAGGCCCCGTCAGATGCCACCTCCAGAACCCTGATCCTCCTTTACCTTTCCGATTGAACTCTGAGCCCTACAAGGGCAGGATTAATGTCTAATTCTCCTTGTTCAAATCACCTCCCGCCACCACTTCTAACGCCTCACTCCCGACCCCCCAACCCTGTCGGCCCCAACAAGATCTAGAACAGTTGCTTGCATATATGTGATTCTCAATAAAGTTTCATTGACATGAATGAATGAATACTTGAGAATTAGATTTTGCAAAACCAAAACAAGCCTTTAGGGCAAAACAATGGCCCTCATAATTGGTGCAAACTTATTGAAGGGCAGATACCAACTGAAAGGTTTAGCTCACCCTCAAATTTTCAGTGGGCTGTGGAGATGTAATGATAATCACCAGGTTAGCGCAGGACTCTCCCCCAAGTGGTTACTTGGTTACTTTCCTGGGAATGCCTCTTTCATCTGAACATTCTAAATAGTTCAGAGCCTGTTAAATCCTGTAAGAGGTTAGTATTACATTGCTAAAAGGGCATTTGTTGTTAAATTGCTATTTGCAAAAAGGAACATAATTGTCATTTTCAGTGTACAGCAATTACCTTCAATTTGTGGTAAATTGTCTGCTTCAATTATAGGTGAATTCTGTCTCTCTTTTTCTTAATATTTACTTCTGTGGACCACTAAAAAGATGCAATATTGTATTACCTGTAATTACAGTGTTTACAAACAAACCAGTAAATGGCCATGCCAGTAAGGGTCAATCTAGAATATAAAGATCTCTGTAAATCAAGATCAGACTAGCAGGGGACTTCTCTCTTTAAATTCAGTGTTTTACAGTTGAGCCTACATAAGGGACAGACAGAAATGGAATTAGAACCATAGGTCCATCAACACATTGCCCTAAGTCCTGTTCTTATCTTGTAGGTATTTGATCATTATTAGCCTGTCACCAAAAAAAGGTGGGGGGGGGGGGCTTCTCACGATATCAGGAGGTTTGTATTCTTAAATAACTGTCTCAGCATAGCTCTGAAGTCTCCTATCTTTTTTAGCAAATTCTACTAAATTGGAGTGAGACCGCAGTGTTCCTTCACAAATATGTACTCTGCATGATCCTGAATTGTCACTGCTTCGTTACTTCATATGTATTCCAGAAAGTTTGAATCACGCCCACCAAGATGATAATTTTGCTCTTAGCAGTAACAGAGATAGTCTGTGTGATATTTATCAACTTATTCCTCGTAAATGTTAAGTCATCTCTCTCTGTGCACTCCTTAGCAGGCAGTTCTTCGCCTGTTCCAGCGGAAAGACCAACTGGATCTTGTGATCTTAAAAACCAGGCGATTAAAGAGGAAGTCAATAGGGAAACCCTACTCTTCCGGTGATCCTAGGAGGAGGTCCATGAGTATAGTCCCAATCCTCTTCCCTCTTGTCAATCAGTTACTTGTTTTTAAAATTCTTTGAGTTATAGTCACTGTTCCTTAGAAATGATCTGAAGAGAAAACTGTTGTCCTTCAGCTGGCAGCAAAAATCATTGGCATCAGATTCTCTTGTTTGGGAATAATAATACTGGAAGAGGAGAAATGGCACATTCAGCCTTGCCAACATTTGAGATACATGTAAAAAGGGCAGTGGCAGTGCCATTGAACTCTATTGAAATTCGCTGGATTAAGAAGCTTTTCAGAAATCGGGAAATAGGAGAGTGGTTAGTGTTGTGCTAAAAATGAGTGCTTATTTTGTAAACGAAGAGGGTTGGCAAGCGTAGGAGATGAGTCCCACCCATTGTTTTTAAGAGTTGGGCAGTTATGCTTAGTTGGTGAGTCATCTAAGATGTGTCTGATAAGGGGTTCCAAGAAGGCAATTCTCGTGGCCCCAGAGGTGCGCGGGTGTGTGTACTGCGCGCATGCGCGAGAGCATGCACCCGGAGTTGGCGGAGTCCTCTGTAGCCTGAGTCGCATCCTGTCCCGGTGCCCCGGTGCTACCCAAGGA